>NW_023425558.1:690360-835353 GCF_014108245.1 Pipistrellus kuhlii | reverse complement strand
CCACCACCCTCGCCGCCCCAACACACACTCCTCACTACCACTCCCAACTAGGTTCCAGCGCACTTGCCTTTTGTCCCACCTCAGACTGTAATGCTCTTTCTCCGGGTCTTTACTCTCCACCCATCTAAAGACATTTCCCGACTCCAACCCATGAATCCAAGTTATTTTTCCAAATACTTCAAATCCACTTGAAATCCTACTTGTTTATTCATCTTCTGCCCTCCTCTCACCTTTCTCAAGCAAATACTTGTTCTATAAAGACAGGGCCTGTTCTTATTCCCTATGTCCGGTGTTGAATGGCATCTGACACATGGTGGGTACTCAAACTTGTTGACTAAGTTAACAAATGAATGAATGAATGCATGTTAACTTCTTGATGACCAAAAGAAATGACTGGATAATATCAGCTGAAGATGGATGGAATGACTCAGTTAATATCAGCTGAAGATGGATACTTATTTCTAAAAAGAAGCAGGTGCACTCTAGCTGGTTTAGCTCAGTGGATAGAGCATTAGACTGCGAACTGAAGGGCCCTGGGTTCGATTCCGGTCAAGGGCACATGCCCACGCTGTGGGCTCAATCCCCAGTAGGGGAGCGTTTAGGAGGCAGCACATCAGTGATTTCTCTCCCTTCTCCCTTTCCCTCTGAAATCAATAAAAAAAATTTTTAAATAAATAAAATACAAGCAGGTACCCCAAAGCCAGGAGGTAACCTATGCTACAGATTTCATCACCAGGATTACCAACTTGACAAATGCTAACAACTGCTTAACAGAGCTTTAGGTAGGAAAATTTATAGCTCAAGTGTTTCCATAATGTTCATCTAACCAACTGTATTTTACCAAGTACTAAAGGAGCTTAATGTTTATACCTGAAAATGATTAAAGAATTTCTATTTTTATTTTTCCATTAAACTTTTTTAAAAATATATTTTATTGATTTTTTTTACAAAGAGGAAGAGAGGGATAGAGTCAGAACCATCGACTGAGAGAATCATCGATCAGCTGCCTCCTGCACCCCCCCCCCCCCCCCCCACCGGGGACATACCTGCATCCAAGGCACATGCCCTTGACCAGAATCCAACCCGGGACCCTTCAGTCCGCAGATCGACGCTCTATCCACTGAGACAAACAGGTTTCGGCCCCATTTAACTTTTAACTAAAAACATCTAGCCCCAAATTTTCTACCTTACCACCTCAGCTATAGAAAATGGGACTGAATGGGATGTTTTAAAAGTACCTTGTCTGAAACATGTAGATGTCATTTTACTTATTTTTAATTTGCTGATCGGGTTACTAAGCCCCTAAAAAGTATACTGACTTGTCCAAAGTCATCTAGAAATCTAATTTTCTGTTAAGAGTTAAGCATAATTATATATTCTGACTGCAGATCTTGATGGAATGAAAGAACCTGAAGCCTGGGCTCTTGAAAGGAAAACAAGGAACAAGACCAAATGTGGGGAGGGAAACACTGGTGGTGTGTCAGTTAAATCCACTCAAATAGGAGTAAGCAATCTGTGTTAACTTCACACCTTGAGGAGCAAATACAGTTTACACACATAGTAAATAACCTCAAATTAAAAGCCAGTATTCTTCAGGGAGGTTCAGAGGGAACTCCAATCCCACTCCCAGCTACACGCTCCTAGCCTCCCCTTAATGTATTCGCAAGCCCACTGCCTTTCCTCTCCATATCCAGGAGAATCTGTTCCCAAGACAATGAACACTGTTGCCCGAGAATGGAAGTGGCCCAAGCTGGTGTGGTCTAGTGACCTACTATTCCTAGGTACCTTGCGCTGCAGAATCCACTGCCTTGCCCTAGCCGGTTTGGCTCAGTGGATAGAGCATTGACCTGTGGACTAAAAGGTCCCAGGTTCAATTCTGGCCAAAGTCACATGCCCAGGTTGAGAGCTAGATCCCCACAGTAGGGAGTGTGCAGTACACAGCTGATCAATGACTCTCTCATCATTGTTTCTATCACTCTCTCTCCCTTCCTCTCTGAAATCAATAAAAATAAATCCATGCCTTCACTGTTACTCGATATATTGCACAACTACATCCAAATTCCTTTGCTCAGCTGTGTGCTCCACCAGGCCATTCCAACTCCCTAGAATGTCCTCATTTCTATGAGATGGAAAGCACAGAATGATGAGCAGTGACTATATAGGAGGACCTATACTTGTGACATGTTCTCATGTGACCCTTCCAACAGTAGTAGTATCCTAATGTTTACAAGTCCTGGGTGGTCCAACTCTTTGATCTACTACTTTCTAACCATATGATCTTAAGTTACTAAACTATAGCCTCCACTTATCCATTTATAAAACAGGTTTAGGAATACCCAATGCATTTGGGTTGCAATTAAGTTAATATATGAAAAGCCCATGCTTCAATAAATGTTAGCTATTGTCTCCATCTTATAGATGAGAAAACTGAGGTAGAGTTCCTGACATGTTCAAGATCACACAGCTAAGGGGTAGAACCAGGATTCAAACTCAGGAAAACTAATTTTAGAGAATGACCAACACCCCTTAGTCATTCTCTCGGTGCTAAGTTAGTTTTCAATCAAATCCTAACTCCAGGAAGTTTGCTCTAATAACTGACTGCTCCATCTTCTCCTTCCTAACTTATCACTCCCTTAGCATTGCTTATTCCCGGAACTAGCTCAATAAGGTAGATCCTGCTTCCCTGGACTATAAATTCCTCAAGATCAGTCCAAAGGCTCCATTACTAAATACTGTATTTCAGCATGACAGACACAGTATTTCAAATGACTGAGAGCTAGACTTAAAGAACTAAGTCATTTAAGAATTCTTTTTTCTAGGAACTTCAGATTCTTTTATTTTTTAACTGTGGTGTGTGTCTTTTGGGGGTTTTTTGGGCGTTTTTTTTAGAGAGAGAGACATCGATTTTTTGTTCCACTTATGTATGCATTCATTGGTTGTTGTTTTTTTAAATATTTTATTGACTTTTTACAGAGAGGAAGGGAGGGGGATAGAGAACTAGAAACATCGATGAGAAAGAACATCCATCAGCAGCCTCCTGCACACCCCCTACAGGGGATGTGCCCGCAACCAAGGTACATACCCTTGACCGGAATCAAACCCCAGGACCCTTGAGTCTGCAGGCCAATGCTCTATCCACTGAGCCAAACCGGTTTCGGCCATTGGTTGACTCTTGTAAGTGTCCTGATAAGGGATCAAACCCACATTAGGATGATGCAGTAAGCAACTGACCTATCCGACCAGGGATCCTTTATGACCTATAGAATTTGGGTAAATATACATTTTCCACCTGCCACCTATCTTACCTTCTCTATTACCCACATTAAATAGCATATTAATGCATAAATCTAGGACATTTATTTTCATTATAACCTCAGCCATCCCACATTAGTCAGCTTACTTGGCTTAATAGAACAATATGACCAGAGAACCAACAGTCTGTATGGACTTCCATGTAGCTTAACTGATAGGCATGACTAGAAAGGTTGCCTACCCAAAGGGATATCACATGACCATCCAGTAATAATCCCATTATCTCCAGTAACAGGGGGGGAGAAACCCCAGGTCTACCCCAGGCAGAATTTCAAACAAGGTCCAAACCTCAAAAAGCAGGTTGATGAGGCAGGAAGCCTCTACGTGGTCTTGTCCCAGACATAAATGAACTGAAACTTCAAGTTGTAGAGGTTATAGATAGAAAAGTGCAAAGATCTGAAGGATGCTGGGGGCCCATATTCCCTACCCCTCTGCTCAGGACACAAATGTCTGTCATCCTATTCACTCAACCCAACCATCTCCAAGTTATGGGACCCTGAAAATCAAAAGTCCACAAAAGCAAAGCATAGGGCTATAGGGTGAACACAGGTGGCATAACTTCAGAGGAGAGAGAATTTTACAACAATCTGCAAGAAAGAAGAAAGTGGTAGCTCCTTCAGGCTTCCACAATAAGAAGCTCAGGGCTGATGCATCCGCACTGAAGATGACAGGCAGAGTGATCATCTAGGCCAGGTCAACCTGAAGAATTTGTGCTAACAATACAGAACTGGCCCCAAGAGCGCATTAAGCAGTTTTCCATAGGAACCCTCGCTGGAGAAAGGAAGACAGAAAGCCACATTGACAAACATTATCAATACACAGGCCACAATCACAGCCTTATAATCAATCAACTCTCATTTTCCAGGGTTAACAACCAGAGCTAAGCTTGTTAGCTAAACCCTCAGATCACCCACCCTCAGTGCAGAAAAGTGAGAAGAAAACTAGCAAACTCCCCCCCCATTCCAGTCCTGCAAAGAAATTAAAAGGAGCAGCGAAGCACCTGAAGGCAAAGCGGTGAGCAGGAAGAAAAAGGAGTTATGGTCCCAGTACCCGAGATTGCCCTAGTAAATAAGCATCCACAAGGGCTCATGGTTATAAAGGTCATCCATTTGCTTTTGCCCATGGACAGAGAGAAGAGAACAGCTGGGGAAAACTACTCTGTCACAGGCAAACTCACAGGAAACCGGTGAAGGCATAAGAGAACCAGCCTGAACTCCACTTGACTGATATACACACCTCCCCAAAATCGCCTTACCCAAAGGAACCTCAGTATCCAACCATTCTTCTTCCAATCATCCATCATTAAACACGAGCCTCCCATCTTATCCCTGGCTGGAATTCCCTCGTTTTTGGCCAGGTCCTCTCAACGTCCAGCACTTACGTATAGAAATGGTCTTTAATTCCAGCATCCCTACTTGGTTATGTTTGCACCTCAACCCATGCCCAGAGTCTGTCTATTATGACAGCTTCAAATATAAACCCAGCAAGTAAACATCTGGAAACCCTAGTAAACGGAGACAGGCAGAGTGAGTCTCAGGTGACCGTGATGAGAGGCGGTGGGCAGGACGCAGGAAGGATACGCCATGATGTTCAACCGGCAAACTATCAGGTGTGTGACCAGAATCTCCCATACCTTCTTCCAATTGTCCATCCCTTCTTTCTCCAACCACAGGGCAGCATCAGACACCAACATTACCCCCACCCACTACCGGCTCCCTTCCCAGTCCCAGGAGTCCCCTGAGCCCACGGCCTGAAGGATCCACTAATTTCATAAGCGCCAAAGTAGCCCTTTCCCCACTTCTCACTTGAGAAGCCAAACCCCAGAACCCCCTGCTGCAGCACACGTTTCTCAACTGGAAACAAGTCAAGAAAAATGGTCAAGCATAGGGAGAGAAAAATGGGCAACACGTTTTCTGCATTGCATGTGATTAAATCGAGTTGAGGGCTGAAGAAGCCTAAGCTAGTTGGTCTGGACAATCCATTCTTAAAGATGGCAGACTAGCAGGACGACAGACCATGAGCAAAATCCCTTTGGGCAGAAGAGAAATCATTCTAATTTCCATGTCAAATCCCCTTCCTCATCTGCCCTGGGTTCTGTGGCTGCCTTCCCTTTGGCCATCATGTCTTCCTGGATGTCAAACTGGCTCCTCTGAAACTGAGTGCAATCAAGACAATGACAACCAGGTTTCCAAACTGCAAATTGCCCCGTTTTATTTGTAGTCCATACAAAAGGGAAAAAAATTAAGTTTTTCTAACACCACCTACTTGAGGAAACAGGAGTGGGACTGTGCGGCTCAGCGTCAGCTAGAACATCAGGAGTCGGTAGGAATTTGGACATAAACCAACTGACTATCCCAGCAGGAACTCAGTCTCAACACAGTCTTAGAGGGACAGGCAGAGTCCCCTGGACTGCTGGCACAGCTTGGCGTATAGGAAATGGTTAAGCTAACCCTTTCCTGGCCTCCGTCATAGCTAAAAAGAAAAAGGCGCCGCGACCTCCGCTGCAGGTTGATTTCCCATCAGACAACCTTAAACATCGCGCACAAAAATAAAAGGGAGCCGGGAAAAATAAAAACAAAAGAAACTCCCATCTGGGAGATGGGAGGCAGGGGGAACCGCAGATCTAGAGCCAGTAGCAAGATTTGCTGCTGAGGCGAAGGAACAAAGTAGGTTACTACCAAACACTCAAAAGGATCGTCTCCTGGGAAGACCCACATGGTAGAGGGGATGGAAATCCACAAATGGGAGAGGTGTGGGCCAGTGGTCTGAACCCTGCCCCACTTCTCTCCTTCCCTCCCTGTAGCGCCCCACCCCAGGACGGCCCTACATGCGGCGCTGGTAGCCAGAGTGCGTTTGAGCGGCCCGCAGGTAATCATTATAGGAGCCCGAATAGCGTGCGTAATCGGAATGAGCATCGGGCAGGCGACGGTAATCCAGCGAGGACTTTGTCGGCGAGCGGCGGAACGAAAGCTGCGACTCTGATAAACGGCGGTAATCAGAGAGCTCGGCTAAACGCCGGTCGGAACCATACCTAGTCGAGAGAAGAAGACAGTTGGTGAATGAGACAATTGAGGGGAGGGCTCCAGGTGGGCATGGGGGAGATGCCAATGGGGATAGGGAGGGTGTGATCACACTGGTTCCAACAGACAAGAATTTGTCACAAGGCTCAGCACCCTATCCAGGGCAGGAAATCAAGCCTGGTTCAGCTCAGTGGGAAGCCAAGCCCGCACTGAAGCCCTCCCCTCTGAACTGGCCACGGTGGATTGTGGTCGGTATCCCAAACCACAAGCTATCCCCTCCCTCGGGTCCTGCACAGAAAGACCGTGGTTGTTTACCAACAGAACGGCGGACGAAAGCAAGGTCCCGTTTCCCCCGGAGTGGACGCACCTCGTACACCGTGCCTTCAGCCAATGAGTGCCAAGGCACTCCTCTTTCAAGCCTACCCCACCAGAGCCAGGACAACCACAGGACAGGCTACGGATCCTCCGGACGGTGGGAAGGCTGCAGGCCAGTCTTGCAGGCCGTGGCTCCAATGGCAGCCGGGGCCGGCCTAGACATGCGGCCCTTTTCCCGGCCTAACTAGCTGGTACCACCCCAGGCTGAGCACTGGGCTCCACCTGAACCTTGGTGACCAGGGAAGTTCACACACACCATCCCCTTCAGCCTTTGGACATCCCACGGGAACAGACAAGATCAAGGGAGGGACCGATGGCTCCAGTTCCCTCCCATGCCAACCTCAGCCCCCTGACCTACGCCCCAGCTGGGGGCAGAGGCAGGGGGGCATACAGTACCTTTTCGACATGGCGACAGCCTTTTTGTAGGGATCGTCGTAGCTGGCCCGGGGTGGGGAGAGGCGGGTACGCTCATAGGGCGGCGGGGTGCTGTTGGCGTTGGCAACGGCCCCCTGGGACATGGATAGGTAGGCTGCGGACGGCTGGCCTGCCCCGTCATAGGCACTGCCCGGCTGGCCGCGGTAGGAGGCAGCAGCCTGGGGATGCTGCTGGGCAGCGTAAGAAGCAGCCAACGAGGCTGATGACTGAGTGCGGTAAGGCCCTGCCAGGGAGGCCGAAGGCTGGGCCCCGTACGCAGCGGCAGCACCGTAGGAGCCAGTGGCCGCAGCAGCTGACTGAGCCCCATAGGAGCCTGACAGGCCCATTGAGGCTTGAGCCCCGTAACTATTCAGTTGTGTCTGAACAACTGGCTGGGCCCCATAGGACCCAGCCATGGGGGCAGCGGCCTGTGCGGCGTAGGCAGCTGGCTGGCTGGCGTAGGCAGCAGCCGTGCCTGGCTGTGCCACATAGGCAGCAGGCTGGGAAGAGTAGGAAGCAGCCTGCTGTGCAGCATACGGGGCAGACTGTGCATTATAAGAGGCTGAGGCCTGGGCATTGTAAGAAGCTGCCTGGGCCCCATAAGCCAGGGAGGACGCTGCAGACTGGGCCCCGTAGGAGGCTGCCTGGGCCCCGTAGGAGCCTAGGGAGGAAGCTGCTCCCGGGGCGCTGTAGGAGGAAGCAGCCGCACGAACCCCATAGGAAGAGGCAGCCTGGGCGCTGTAAGAGGAAGGCTGGCTAGCATAGGCGGCCAGGGAGGAGCCCTGCGCCCCGTAGGAGTTGAGTGAGGAAGCCGCAGCTGCCTGGCCCCCATAGGAGGAGAGGGCCGAGGGCTGGGCTCCACCGTATGGGCCGAGCGAGGAAGCTGCAGCCGACTGGGAGCTGGGGCTGGCCAGCTGGCCCCGGTACGGGGCCCCAAGGGAGACAGAGGGCTGAGCGCGGTAAGAGGCTGCCTGGGCTGTCATGGGCTGAGTCCGATAGCTGACACCCAAAGAGGCAGAAGGCTGCGCCCTGTAGGCGGCTCCCAGGGACACTGAGGGCTGGGCCCTGTAGGTGGCGGGCTGGGCCGTCAGCGGAGCCACGTAGGAGGCTCGGGGAGGTGAACGGCGCAGGGGGCTGCGGTCGCGACCAAAGAAGGGCGGTGTGGGCTGACGGGCTTGCCCATCAAAGCCACCAGTGCTGTTGCCAAAAGCCTGCTGGTAGTCGAAGGTGGCCGAGAAGCCACCAGCTGCAGGGAATGCCGTATCCCCAGCCCCCGGTTTCTTGGTCTTGTCCCCAGGCTGCACAGCCAGGCCAGCAGGCCCCTTCTTCTGACCCTTGGTTGAGAGTTCCACGTTGATGCGCTTGCCCTTCACTTCTTTGCCGTTGAGCTGCGCGATGGCGGCTTTGGCATCGGCTTCCTTCTCCATGTGAACAAACGCGTAGTCTGATAAAGCAGCAGACAGAGGGTTAGCGATTAGGGAGGCAGGGCATGCTACCCAGTGGGCCCCACACTGGACACAGCAACAGCACCCAGCTGTTGCCAACTATCTCCAGGCCTCTACACCCTCCTCTCCAGGAGTTAGGTCACATACAGAGCTTCTGACCGTCCCAAGCAGCCACCTTTGCCTTTGACCTTCTCCCCATTCTTCCCTCTCCACTGCCACCTCACCCAACTTCCTGGTGAGAGAAGAAAGAGCAAAGATGAACTGCAACACAGGATAAAAATCTTCACAGCTCCTGTAAGTATAAACCAAAACGCAAAACGCAAAAGGGTGCCTGGATCTCTCAATTATCCAGTATTCTCTAACCCAAGGTCACCGAACACTACAGCTCACCTTTGAGGCTTAATACTCAAACACTGGAAATAACTACTTATGTCTTGGCATGATTCATGTCTCAGCCTAGGGTCCAATTAAAGCAAAAGAGCTAGACTGCACTGCACAGTGCATGAGATTCTAACACGATCTCCCCTTTTCCCAAAGCACTTCCCAGTTTCCAAAGCACTTTCGTGCACGGGACCTCACCACAATCCTGGGAGGTAGGCAGGACAAAGGATCATTCACCCCATTATACAGGTGAGAACTGATATGGCTTAGCCCAAATCAAAATGTGTTAGATCCATGAACAGAATCCCAACTTTCCATACCAGTCACTACACACAGTCTATTCCTAAGAAGTCAACGAATAAGGCAGGACTGTATACCAATGTGACTAGAGAGGGGAGAAGCTGGACCCCATGTAAACCCACAAGGTGTGGGAGTGCAAACCAGGCCCCCTGGCTGAGCTCAGGCCCAAGTCTCCTCCGTTCACAGGGAAGACTTGATTCTCAGCTTTAAGGCAATTACTACAGCAAGCAGGCTCTGCTAAAGTGACCCCTGAGGTCCTCACTCAGGATCTGAATGAGCTGTGGTGGGATAGGCTCTAGAATAGGACGCTGATTTTGCTTGGCTGGTGTGGCCCAGTGGTTGAGTGTTGACCTATGAACCAGGGTCAATTATGAGCTTGATCATCAGTGTAAGGTTGCAGGAAGCAGCCGATCAATGATTATCTATTACTGATGTTTCTCTCTCCTTATCCCTTCTCTGAAATCAATAATTTTAATTGGATGTTGATCTCAAAGACCCATGTATCTAGCACACAGAAAGAAAATTTTAGGAGAGTAAGGAGTGGGAAGAAATTCTTTATCATATTCAAACTCACAAACCATAGCAGTGTAAGCAGGATATGAACAACGGTGACAAGATCATGCTTGTGGAAAATAAAGCCATTCAGTTAACATCTGGACCTGCCGCTACTTTAAGATATGAAGTACCAGGAACCCACCCCTCTCCTATCAGTTTAGGAAATGTAGAACTACCTGGATGAAATTAGTAAGGTTCCATTCTTAGAGATAAGAATTATTTTTAATGGGCGTAAACAAGTGTCCTAATTTCTAGAAACTTTCATACTGGGATGCCCTCTCTTGCTGCCTCTATAGAGCAAGTCATTTCCCTGAATCTAAGGCAATACCACCAACCGACTCACATACAAATAAGAATAAAATTTAATCAACAGGTGGAAGTCAGAAGTATGGCATTGCACAAGGAATCCTGGGCTAGGACCTAAACGTCTTTAGTTAGAGATCCAAACATCACTGACTTCCTATAAGCTCTTAAAGGACTTATCTATTATTTCCTCTATCTGACTAATCTGTCTTATCTACCTCAGAATTAGGAAATTCAAATGAGAAGATAGGCCCAGCCAGTAAAGCTCAGTGATTGAAGCCCATGAACCAAGAGGTCACGAGTTGATTCCTGGACAGGACACATGCCTGGATTGCAGGCTCGATCCCCAGGTAAGGAACATGCAGGAGTCAGCAAATCGATGTTTCTCTCTATATATATATCCCTCTCCCTTCCTCTCTCAAAAATCAATTTTAAAAAAAGAGAAGATACAAGTGTCTTGTAAAGTAAAAATAACAACATGATAAAGGATTATGATAATTCAATCCTACGAATAACTACCGTCTTATTTCCCTACAGATTATCTTCCATCTCTAATAAAACACTAGACACAATGCCACCTGTACGTGTAAACTTGGAACTGGCCAGAGATGATAAAAGTACAAATTGAGCCGGGACCGGTTTGGCTCAGTGGATAGAGCGTCGGCTTGGGGACTGAAGGGTCCCGGGTTCGATTCCGGTCAGGGGCATGTACCTTGGTTGCGGGCATATCCCTGGAGGGGGGTGTGCAAGAGGCAGCTGATCAATGACTCTCTCTCATCGATGTTTCTAACTCTGTATCTCTCTCCCTTCCTCTCTGTACAAAATCAATAAAATATATTAAAAAAAAAAAAAAAAAAGAAAAGTACAAATTGAGCCCTAACCGGTTTGGCTCAGTGGACAGAGTGTCAGCCTGTGGACTAAAGGGTCCCGGGTTCCATTCCAGTCAAGGGCACGTACATTGGTTGCGAGCACATCCCTACTGGGGGGGGGGGGGGGGGGGAGTGCAGGAGGCAGCTGATGGATGTTTCTCTCTCATCGATGTTTCTAACTCTCTATCCTTCTCCCTTTCTCTCTGTAAAAACTCAATATATATATATTTTTAAAAAGTACAAATTGAACTATTACACTCTGTCTTCATATTCCCATGGCCAGAACCTGATTCCTTATCTATCAATTGTGAAAAGCAAAAATGTTCCTTTCCAAACCTGATTGGTGGCTCAGTTTGCTGAAGCATCATCCCATACACCAAAAGGAGGCTGCTGGACTGATTCGGCAGAGCATACCTAGGGTGTGATTTGGATCCCCAGCCACTGCGCGAAGGGGAAGTAGCCGAGATGCTTCTTTCTTCCTGTGCCTGTCTGTCTGTCTGTCTCTCTCATCAACAAACATATATTTTTAAAAAGTATTTCTCTTGGCCTAGCCAGAGGACACCACAGAATTGTCCTCTGATCTCTCACCTCCACTTTGGGTAAAAATAGATGCTGGTGGTTGGAAATCTCGTTAAAAGCAGAGAATGAGCTGACCCTCATGAGAAGGTCAATACCAACCAGAGAATACAGCGGCAAGCAGAAAGCAGGAGCTTGTGGGCAGATTAAGGAGAAGTGGGGGACCTCCCAGCACTGTGAGGGAACAGTCAGAACCATACTACATTCCTGAGACAGAACGAGCTGGGAAATAAACACACAACAACAAGTTTCAATGGATTTACAAGAACAGGACTGTCTACTCCCTCCTTAGTCAGGTTTTCTTAGGAGATCAAGTTGTGAAATTTGAAAATTGGGCTTTCACATGTACAATTCCACTGACCGCCCACCAGAGCTATACACCTCATTTTTTAAAGCCATCAGATACAATTATAACCAGTTTATTCCAGAAATTTCCTAAGCCTGATATTGGAGGGAATAAGTTATCCAAATGACTCAATCATATCAGGCTAACCAATCCTATCAGTGAACAGCCAAGCACAGACCTAACCCTATCAGATTCCCGGAACCCAACTACTCCTAGGATAAGAAAGAAAACACAGACCTAGAGAACTCCAAAGACCATCCACCTGGAGAGCTAGTTCACGGAAGTGACCTGCGATGGAAACGCACTGCGTTTAAAGGGAAAAGCGAGCAATGTTTCCCAGGCTCTCCGATTACCTGGTGGCATTACAATTCTCCTAGTACCACGTTAACAGAATCCAGAGAAATGAGCACTCTTATCCTAAGAGTAAAAATCTCTAACTTGAAACTACAGAGCTATGTATAGAAGAAAAGAATGCACACACACACAAAAAGGACAGGAAAGAGTTTCCTCCTGCCTTTTAGACCTCCCTGAAGTCTAAACGGTTCCTAGTTGGCAGGGACTGATTCTCTTTCTTCATCTTTCTACACCCAATAGAAGATAGCTGTGCAAAGTGGTTGTAATCTGCCGTTGCTAGAGATTTTTACTCTACAAATCAAATCTCTAAGCTCCTGGGGTAACCAAGCAACTGTTTTTCCCCCTGTAAAATAAAACAGCTGGTTTTCCTGAGCTATGCCAAGTTTCTTGTGCTTTTCCAAGGTCTGACAGCCAACATAAGATACAATAAAATGCCCATTCCCAGCCCAAGAAATAAGCTATTTATAGAGCCAGAGCCAGTTTCTTCTACATTCCCAACTTAAAACTTCACTTTCCTTCATCCCAAGGATGCGGAAAGGCATCAGTGAAGTCTATCATGCTAAAATCTTTCCCACAGTCCCTTATAGCAATATCTATCAGGAGGTGTTCCATATCTGCATAACTACGAATACCAGCTGACCACCACTCCCTGAGGAAATCAAGGCATTTCTGCTAATCAAATGTTTACAAAGGGACAATGCGCACACAACTTTCATTCTCCAGCCAGGAGTTCTAAAAACCGCGTGCAGTTTACACTTCGCCCTGCCCTCCACTGCCACAAGTGTCTGTCCCAAGCCAATGTTCTGCTTTCCCTACCACCTGAAAGCAAGCGTTGACCAATGAGTCCCACGGAAACTGACCCTGAAGATGCCACTTTCTAGGTTCCAATCTCGTAACCATCCTGCCTAACAACTACAAAAAAATAAAATAAAATAGGTCAATTAGACACAGAATTCCCATAATGAGCCAGACACACCCCCACCCATTCCTGGCCAGGTGCCCACTATGAGGCCCTTCCTACTCCTTTCCTCCACACAAAAGCAAAAACCCGTGCCCGTACAGCCTGCCCCAGAGCACCCAGCAGGAGCCTGAATCCGGAGAGTCGTGGACTTGCATGACCTGAGTTGAGGAAAATAGAATGCAGCATTAATGCAGAACAAATAACCCATCCTAGGAGTGGAGACCAATCCTTCACATTTCCCACAGTTACAGGAAGGACAGCAAATCAAGGATCTCAGTGGAAATCAGCACCTGCACCCACAGGTGGTCCCTATCCTCAAACTCTCTCACAGGGCTATGAGCACGTATGAATTCAACGCCAGGAGCGGGCATCAGATACTCCCAGGTCGCATCCTCAGAGATGGCAGGGCAAGGTTAACTCTGACCCGTTCGCCAGTGAAGCAGACTAGCCACCTGCGCAAGGGCTGTCCCCCCCAAACGCTGCCAACATAAAACAAAAGAGCTGAGGGAGCAAGAACCCTAAAAAATCAACGAGGTTCCAAAATGGAGGTCGGGCCTAAACTATGGTGATACATTCTTCTCAAAGTTTAAAAGGCAAACTCAGGGAGCAAAGTCAACTAGTAAGTAACCTGTTTAGGCAATGTTTAAGGAAGACCTCTCACAGGCGCCTCCCCATGTTTCCCTCCCCTCAGCCATGGAGCATGTCCCCTTGCAAAATCGCCAAGCTTGTAAAAGAATGACACTGCCCGGGGGGGCACAGGTTTGGCAAATTAAGTCTACGGAGAAGGGGCCTTCATAAAATAAGCTTCCTTCCACATTCGAAAAGTCGGGATTTCCGGCATATAGATGTGAAATCGAGTCCAAAGGGGCGGGGAGGGGGAGAATTGGAGGGTGTTAGACAGCGCAGTTGCCACGCCTAACCCACCTAACAGTGCTGAAAGGCCAGAGTGGTTAGGAAGGGCCCCCTCTCGTACCCACGAGTAACTATGCCCGCAAGTGCCCAGGCCACAGCACACTAAGACCCCAGCCCGAGGAACGTCAGAGGGCCCCGTTACCTTCCGCTCGCGAGCATTCACCGGGAGGGTACACGAGGGCAGTCTCGGGGCGTCAGCCCCCACCTTTTCCCTCTTCCCACGCTCTGACCGACGTCTGGGGAAGCGGAGCGATCTTCCCCGATCCGTGGTCCGGCTTGCGCCCGTCACTGCCCAATGTCCGCTCGGTGCCAGGCCCAGAAGAACGGTGGAAGGCGCGCCCCCGGTACACGAGCGAGTCTCGCAGGCGCGTCCCCGGCCCCGCAGCTCGGCCCCTGGCCGCGGCTCCCACCCCGAGCCGCTTCCTCCCGGGCCGTGAATGGTGCCTGGGCCGCAGGGGAGGGGGGTGATCCTACCCATCGCGCCCCCACAACTCCGGCCTCGCTCCCGCGGACTCTTCCCCCCGGACCCCCCCGCCCCCAAAAAAGCCGCGCAGTGACCGACCCCGGGGAGAGGGGCGTGGCTACCAAGCAGCGTGCCCCGCGCGCGCCCGCCCCCAGGCGCGCCTCCGCGTTACCTTTCACCACGTCACACTCGATGACGCGTCCGCGGCGCTCAAAAAGGCTACGCAACTCCTGGCTCGTGCACGCAGCCGACACATTGCCCACGAAAATCTTCCAAGTGTTAAGGGGCCGTGGGCGCGACATCTCCACCAAGAGCGCGCGCCCAGGCCGCAGCTCGTGGCCATGCAGGGCCTCGATGGCGCGCAGCGCGCCCGCGTTCTCGCGCATGTGCACGAAGGCGAACTGCTTCATGACGGCGCAGCTCATGACGGTGCCGTAGGGCGCGAAGAGGGCTGCCAGCTCCTCCGGCGTCGTATCCGCTCCATCGACGTTCCCCACGAATATCTTCATGGCGCCGCCGCAGCCGCCTTCCCGGAGAGCCGGGGCCTCTCCGCAAGCGACTAGCGAGACGTCCGGCCGGCCGGCTGTCCTCCCAGGAATGGCTGGCGACTGAGAACCCCGCCGCGCAGGCGCCCCGATTTAGCCAATCAGGGCTCGCATTCCTCGCGCCCTGCAGCCAATCAGAGGGCCGAAGGAAGATTGTACACAGACGCAGCCAATCCCAGAGGGCCTAGCGCCCGCTCGTTAACGGAGGGGCGGGAGCAGGACGGCGGCGCGCGACCAACCGCCACCGCCGAGGGGAGGGGGAGAGGCGGGCTGGAGGAGTGGGTACGCGAGCGCCGGCAGCCGAGCGGCCTAGTCCCGGCGGCCGCCCCCGCCCCGGGTGGAGCCGGGATCCCCAGGCCCCGAGGGAAAACTGGGTCCAGTCGGAAGTCAGAGCGTCTCCCGTTCTGGCCGCTCAGGCCAGACCCGCGCTTGAGGTGGCGGAAAACGTGTCCGCGGGAAGGCCTGGCCTGGCAGGAAAAGCCCGGACAAACCGACGCCTTCTCGGCTTCCGGAACCACCGCCTCCGGGCCTGGGCAGGGCGATCTGGGGGGGATCTGAGGGGCCGCTGCCCGGGGAGGAGCCCTCGTACCAAGCGATCATTCTTTAGAAACACATCCTCTGAGGTTACTGGCAGACTCTGGAGACGGGGAAAATAAAAGCACGTCTCTGCCTTAAAGGAATTGGCGAGCGAGGGTTAATGAGATGTAGCCTTGGGGATGTTTGAAATGTTTAATAAAGTAAAAAATTAGGTCAAAAGCGTGGTCCTTGAGGCAGCAAAAGTTGAGCCTTTAAAAAAAAATAAAAGGAATTTTTTCAAAACTGACGGATGTATATAAATAAAGATTTTGCATGGCAGAAGACATAAAACAAATCCATGTAACAAACTCAGGGAAATGTTTGCCTACATATTCATTCTACAAGTTTTATTATATACCACGTGGGCAGCACCAAGAATAGAGCAGTGAACAAAAAGTAACAAAAATGCCCACCTTGGTGCTTATATTAGAGTGAGAAGACATTAACAATAAAACATATAATTTGTTGAATAGTGCTAGAGATTTGTAAAGCCACTGAAGGAGCAGGTAAGCCAAAAAGAGGAACCATTCCGGTCAGAAAGTACCAGTCACAAAGCCTGTTAAAGGAACTGCAGGAAACTGGTATGGCTGGGAGTGAGAAGTTGAGTGAATAATAGGACATAAGGATAGGAGGAGGGGCAGGAGGTGTAACACCTTGTAGACCATTGAAATCACTGGCTTTCACTCTTGGTAAGGCTGGAGGTCTATGGCGAACATAGGACAGAGGGGGTTCATTTGATAAGACTTTTCTTTCATTGACTTTTTTTTCTTTTTTTTTTTTTTTTGTGCACCATTCCCAGAGGTACTGCAATACTAGATCCATGCATGGAGTGGACAGAGCAAGCTCCTATGCCATCTTCCTATTCCAAAAATACATTTAACATGTCCTCAGAGGATGTGTCATGTAATTAAACTGATAAGAATCTGTCATATAATTAAACTGATAAGTATCTACTACACTTGATCTTAGCCAAAAGGCCGAGAAGCGATATAGGAATGGACAAAAACAGAGAGAAAACAGTTTTCTCAGGGAAAAAAAATTACCACTACTGCTAAAATACAGTTTGGCTCAGTGGATAGAGCATCAGCCTGAGGACTGAAGGGTCCCAGGTTCGATTCTGCTCAAGGGCATGAACCTCAGTTGCAGCCTCCTCCCAGGCCTGGGCCCTGAGTAGGGTGCCTGCAGAAGTCAACAAATTGATGTGTTTTTATCACATCGATGTTTCTGTCTGTGTTTCCCTCTCTTCCACTCTCTCCAAAAAATAAAAAATACAGGAGAGAGATGATGGTGACATGGATCAAGGTGGCCCAATAGAATTCAAGGGAAGTGGTCAGATTGGACTGTAGAGCTGTGATTGGATGTAAATTGTGAAAGAGGAATCAAAGATGACACTGAGCCACTGGAAGCATTAACTAAGATGAGTAATTTTACAGAAGGAATAGATTTTCTGTGGAAGACCAGAAATTCCGTTTGGGACATGATAAGTTTAAGATCCAAGTGGAGATACGAATGGCAATTAGATATGTATCTACAATTCAGGGCAACTGTACAAAAACACCACAAATTTATATGGAAAAAAGATGAAATAAATGAGCCAAGGATATGAACTGGAAAAAGAAGTGCAAATGAGGCATACAATACTTGAATTAAAAAAATAATAAGTACAAATGGCCGATAAAAAAGGAACTCCATAGGTAGTCAGGGGAGTGCAATTTCCTGAAAAAAAATGCGACATTTTTCAGCCCTCAGATTTGCAAAAATATTAGATTTAAATCTATTGCTGGTAAGGTGTGAGGAAAATACATTCACACATTGCTAATGATAGTGTGAACTCTACATCATTCTTGGGAACTATTCTGGTAATATCGAAACTTTAAACTGTAGTAAGTCCGATTCCTGGTCAGGGCATAGGCCCAGGTTGTGGGCTCCATCCCCAGTAGGGGGCGTGCAGGAGGCAGCTGATCAACTATTCTCTTTCATCATTGATGTTTCTATGTCTCCCTATCCCTTCCTCTCTGAAATCAATAAACATATATTTTTTAAATAAACAAAGCAATTGCTAATAGTCTTTTCAGTGCACTGATACCACTAATGTACACCATAAACATGATGACAGGATTCTTTTTTTTCTTTTTCTTTTTTATTGATTTTGTACAGAGAGGAAGGGAGAGAGATAGAGTTAGAAACATCGATGAGAGAGTTATCGATCAGCTGCCTCTTGCACACCCCCTACTGGGGATGTGCCCGCAACCAAGGTACATGCCCTTGACCGGAATCGAACCCAGGACCTTTCAGTCCCCAAGCCGACGCTCTATCCATTGAGCCAAACTGGTTTCTGCGCGACAGGATTCTTTCCTGCTGAAATTGATTGGGGTATTATTAGACAATCAGACCCCAGGAATTCAGAGCATTTTTCTGTTTGCCTGAAAGCGAGCTCTCTGTTATGATGCTTCTCTTACTTAGGTTTCTAGGTTTAATCTTCTCTCCATCCCTGACTAAGATGCTCTAAGTCAGTGTACGCCCACATGTATTTAACTTACAGGGTAAGTCTTAGGAGCTGGAGGATGGTCCAGATCTCTACTCCGACGCCAGGATAGGAGCAGCAGTCAGACACGCCGCTATGACAACTCAGAGAGGATACTGAGGCCTGGGCTTTTATTTATTTGTTTGTTTTACTTATTTTTATTTTTAAAATATTGTGTTTTTATTTTTAACCCTCATCTGAGGATGTGTTTTATTGATTTTTAGAGAGAGAGGAAGGGATGAAGAGAGAGATAAACACCAATATGAGATAGAAACATCAATTAGTTGCCTCCCCTCTCCCCCTGACCCGGGACAGAACCTGCACCTTTACTTACTTTTTTTTTTTTTGGTGCACTGGGAGACATTTCAACCAACTGAGCCACTTGGCCAGGGCAGCCCTCAGCTTAGTAAAAAGTGGAGACTAGTTCTCAATATTTAGTGTGCTTCAAAATCACCTGGCAGCCTATTAAGACAGATTTCTAGGCTTCACCCACACAGTTTCTATTTAACAAAAAACAACAACAACACTGTAAGTGTAATTTATTTATTTATTTTGTTAATCCTCACCTGAGGATATTTTTTTCCATTGATTTTTAGAGAATGAAAGGGAAGGAGGGAGGGAGAGTGAGAGAAACATAGATATGAGAGAGACACATCGATTGGTTGCCTCCCCAATGTGCCCCAATGCGGGGAGGAGCATGGGTACGGGGATCGAACCTGCAACCCAGGTACATGCCCTTGGCTGGAACTCAAACCCGAGACCGTTCCAATGCTCTAACCACTGAGAACACTGGACAGCGAGCACACAGTTTCCTTTTCTTTTTTAAATTCTTTTTTTTCTTTCTTTTTTTTTTCTTTCTTTTTATTTTACAGAGAGGAAGGGAGAGAGATAGAGAGCTAGAAACGTCAATGAGAGAGAAACATCGACCAGCTGCCTCCTGCACACCCCCTACTGGGGATGTGCCCGCAACCAATGTACATGCCCCTGACCAGAATCGAACCTGGGACCTTTCAGTCCGCAGACCGATGCTCTACCACTGAGCCAAACCAGTTTCGGCTATTTCTTTAAAAATATAGTTTCTGATTCAGTAAA
This sequence comes from Pipistrellus kuhlii, assembly GCF_014108245.1. Taxonomy (NCBI): domain Eukaryota; kingdom Metazoa; phylum Chordata; class Mammalia; order Chiroptera; family Vespertilionidae; genus Pipistrellus; species Pipistrellus kuhlii. The sequence goes on along the minus strand of NW_023425558.1, from coordinate 816,030 downwards.
TCTGGAGTGAAAGCCCCAGAATTTGCATCCCAAACATTTCCAGGTGACACGCAGGCTGCTGATCCAGGGAGCACAAGGGTGCCCACCTGAGAGCACTCGGAGTGGAAACAGCCAGCCGGGAATCCTGAGAAGAGGCTCTGCCATCGCTCTGAAGAGGACGCCAGTCGGCCCCTCTGCCAGAATTCAGCTGCAGACAACAGAAGGTTCTTTTAGTGTCCACAACTCTGCACGCCCACAATGCGGAATCCTGGGCAGAACTCAGAATGGAACGCCGAGGTGAGCTCAGGGAGAAGAGGGCAGAAGAGACGGTAGGTCCGGAGACCGGAGGACGAGGAGGCGGGCCCCCTGAGAACACAGCTGAGGCAGAGGTGATACATGGCAGCTGAGAGAACAGGGGGCAAAAAAATGGGCTGGGTTCCCTAAATTGCAGGGCAAAACTGCTCAGTTTATACACAGTTTGTGGCAGTTCCTGGCTAAACGATTTTTATTTTAATGGCTATGTGTGCTCTTCTTCTAGCAAACTTGTTTATGACTAATGAACCTTGCTTTCCATACTTGACAACGAGAACTAATATAGTGGGTAAGAGCATAGGGCCATGTGACTGTGTGTCTTAGGGCAAGTCCCATAACCACCTCTGTGCTTCAGTCTCCTCATCTGTCACACGGGATAATAACAGAACCTCCTTTGTAGTATTGTCATGAGGATTAAAGTAATTACTGCACATAAAGTGCTTCACACAGAGACTGGCACTTAATAACACGATATAGGTTCAGTATTATTAGTAAACAGGATTACAATTTCCTTTTTAAGTAGGTTTAGTGTTTGGAAGGACAGATGGTTTATGGACATGGCAGAAGTTGAGAGCTAACACAAAAATGTCTGAATTTGGCAAAGATTTTCAAACTCTGCTCTCCAGAACCCCAGGATGGTCCACATCCGCTTTATAGATGGGCCTTCAAGATGTGTGGGCAGTGTGCTGTGATTAAAAACAGCGTTTGTAAACTATACAGCTGAGAGTTTAGAAGAAAGAAAAGCCAGTGGGGATGTTGATTCTTCAGGGCGGAAACACAGCAGAGGATGGTGAGCAGTTTAGCCATAAAAGGGTTAAGCCCAGTCAGACTTCCAGCAGGAAGTGAATGGCGGTCGGAGTCCAAGAGGCGTTCTTGCAATGAGGCGGACGTGGAGAGACAGCCGGGGCCCAGGATTAAAAGGATTTGGTTCCCCAAGAAACAAGGGGAGCTGGAAAGCAACCAGAGAGGTGAGGCAAGGAGGAGCAGGGTACGGGCTGGGCCAGAGGCACGGCAGCAGCCTCCAGGGCCTGGAATGGGAGTGGAGCCAGGCACACCCAGGGCAAGGCCAGCTAAATCCCAAAACCACCCGCCTGGTTCCATGCAGGCAGGGCAAGGGCAAAGTGTGACTCTGACAGCCCACATGCCATAGAAGCCATGTTGTCACGGATGAGCAAGCCTGACACAGCCCAGTGGGGGGTAGGAGTGGGCAGCAAAGCAGATGAGTGGGAGGACCAGAATCCCTGGCCCCAACACTAACCCTTGGCCACCTCTGTGAGAGGAGCTTGACTGGGGCTGCCTCCAGGGCCCCATTTGGTCTCAGAATCACGGCCACTGCTCCTTTAACTTTCCCTGTGCCAGGCCCTGTACCAAGCACTGATTAGATTAATTTAGAGTCTTCCTCTGGTGAGTAAAGAAATCATTCAAGACAGATGACTTTTTTAAAAGGGGGGATGCGTTGGGAGGATGCAGGAGTATCTCTTGACCCCCAAGTCCGGAGGTAGCTGTCCACACTGGGTTCCACCGGCCACGGGGAGCGGAGGGAGACAGGCACAAGCAGCAATGTGACTGCTGTGGTCCTTCAGTGCTCCTGAGGAGGCAGCGGCCTCAGGAGGCTGTGGATTTAAATCCAGCTTTGTTTGGCTCCAAAACCCAGCGCTGGCCCTTGGAGGGGCGGGCAGGCCCAGAGGGGCTGTGTTCCCCACGCCCATGGGACACGGGACACGGACAAAACAGAGCTCCATGGGAACCGGAAGACTTTACTTCGCCGAGGGAACGTCACAGCGACCCCTGCACACCCCGCGCCCTCACTCTCGGACTGGAGGAGGAGGAGGAGGGCACCGGCTGGGAGGACGGCGGACCTGAGGCTGAGGCTGAGGCCCCGCTCAGAGGTGGGCAGGGGGCTGGGGCGGTTCCTTCCGTCCCTTGCCAGCAATGGGCCGGCCGCGCTCCTCCCAGATGGTGAGGCCGTCGCAGGCGCAGATCTGCTTGGGGTTCTGGAAGAGGCCGGCGGAGCGAGCGATGATGCCACAGGCTAACCTGCAGGAGAAGGTGTGGTCAGAGCGGGCACTGTCCGGGCCGCTTGCGGGGTCCGAGTGCATGGCTGGCAGAGCTCAGCCTCCTGCCCGGCGGCATGACCCACCTCTCCCCCGAGTTCCCTGTGATCTTCGATAAGGGATGGCCGCCCCGGCCCAGGTCGTCTTCTCCCTCATCGATGACCAGGCTTCGGCCAATCACATCCCATACCTTTGAGGGGGACAACAAATGGTGTCAGACAGTGCACCCACCTGTGAGGAAAGGCCCCCCCTTTGCCTCCAGCTCACCTTCAGCTGCCCATCCTCCATCCTGAAGACGGCTTGGCCATCAGCGTCAGCGTGGACGTTCCCCAGGTCCCCCCGATGCTGCAATGAGTCCGGGGGGAAGCGCACATGGAGCCCAGCTGCGAGGCTCCGGCTTCCCGGGATCTGACTCCCCAAAGGACCAGAGTCCCCCTGGAGTACGGTCGGGGAGGATGAAGTGATGGCCCAGGACACAAGGAAGCCAACCGGAGGCTTCCTCCCCTGGGACCGAAATCCTGGGCAGGGTGAGGGCACCCTGAGAACGGCCGGGGACCCCTTCCTAGGAAGCCATGACCCCTGGACCTACGAGGCCGCTGCCAGCCTTGCCTCCTGGCCTCGGAAGCTAACCCCCTTCCTGCTTCTTTCCAAGCCCAGTCCTCCAGCCTCCCGATGACTCTGAGCCCTTGGCAGCCCGCAGCTCCTCTGGGCTTAAGCTGGCCATGCTTGGCTCCTTGGCCCTTAGGGGCAGCCAGCATCCTTTCTCTGACGTCCAGCCTCCGGGAGCAGCGGGAAGGAACCCAGGGCAAAGGCCTGTCCAGGCTCTCCCCAGGAAGGTAACGGAGATGTAACACATCTACGGGCATCTCCTAAACCAGACACCCGCTGCCAGGCATGGGGGTGCACAGGCAGGCACCACCCTCAAGGGTTCGCAGCTCAGTGGGAGCCCGATGTGGAACAGACGAGTGACTGTGACACACACACAGGGCTAGGGCAACAGTGTGTGTTCTGGTGACATGACCTGCTGATGAGCCGCAGGGACTCACATCTGTGCAAATAAACCGTCCCCAGCCTGACACCTGGGCAGAAGCAAGTGCCTATGCCTCTGTGGGAGGCAAAGCATGTCACCATAAGACGGGTTTGACAAGCAGCGGGGAGAGCCATTTCTCCTTATCTTGTTTCCCAGACAGACGACACCTGGCTCTTTGGCTACATCCGTCTTGGGGCTTTTACGGTAGAAAGAAGGCGGGGAAACACGGACACAGCATTGGGGAATGGCTGCTCAGTTTAGGTAAAACCTTCAACTTCTACGCGGTCACCTCCCCAGGAAGCTTTCCCACTACTCACACCCCCTAGGGCTGTGCCAGGGGCTGGCTCTGGGCTCCTGGGGGCCTCCAGATTGGATTCTCACCGGGCTGCGACCAGAGCAGCTCAGTGGTCGCCCCGCCATTGACAGAAAGGGCAATAAAAGCTCCTAACGGGAACAAAGTAAGGGAAAAGACCCCCACCAACAAGGAACCTCACTCAGAGGCCCCAAGGGCTGCTTGGCCGTCTCTGCAGACCGTGGGCTGTCTCAGTCTAAGCCTCACGGAGCTGGACACTCACCCGTTCAGCGTCCTGAGGGCCCCCGTGAGATGTTCCGTCAGGGTTAAAGTGGTCCCCACAGCTAAAAGAAAAGGTAGCAGGTAGGCAGTGAGACAGCGGCTCACAGGCCAGATGATCCATCCTCTTATTTTAACTGCATTTGTTTCTTTCTATCGTTCGTTCCTTCATTCATTCATCCATTTATGCATGCATGCATTCATTCAACAAACAGGCTCACTCTATGCCAGGCTTTGGGTTAAGGGTACAAAGAAGAATCGAACATTGGTCCTGCCCTCAATAAGCCCCTAAGGGAGACACAAATGAGTAAACAACTAATAGTATGACAAACACCATGACACATGATTCGTGTCCAGGAATCCCCTTCCGTCTTAGCGACAGTAAGGCAGCTATGAGCAGGACCACCAGGGTCAGATTTTGGTTTAAATCCCCACTCTGCTATTTACATGCTCTGGGGCCTTTGACAAAGCATTTAACCTCTTTGAGCCTCAGTTTCCTCATCTGTAGAATGGGCCTGTGTGCATATACCTCACAGAGTACTTCTGAGGACCAAGTGTGAAAGTGTGTGTAAAGGGCTGGATATAGCCCCCTGCACATAGTGAGTACACAACTGGGGGGATAAGGATGCTGCAAGGGAGGTTACGGACAACTTACCTGTGGCAGTGCCTTGTGAGGTCTCCGAACTGATGCACATGGAGTCCGTGTGGCCCAGGCTCTAGGCCATCAATGGTTCCCTCAATGAGGCAGCGCTCAGGGGTCAGCTGTAGGAAGCGCACCACCCCCTGCACAGGGCCAGGGCCCCCTAGAATGGCCACTGCTGCCCCCAGATTCTCTGCAAGGTATTAGACACCTGGTTGGTTTGCCACCTCACCCAGACCCACCTCTTCATCAGCTGGGGAAGGGCACGGAGAGAGCCCCACATAACTCTCACACCTTCTCCAAAGTCTCTCCGACCCACAGCCACAACACCCTGCGGTTAGATTTATACCAGCCCCTGGCCGCCTCCCTCCCGGAGAGGCAAGGCCAAGGTCACAGTAGTTACTCACGCAATAGGCCAGTGCCCATGCCCTTGAGTACCGCCTGCCGCCCCGTTCCTTCTAAGAGGGCCTGCACCTCCTGGCTGGGCAGGGTGGTCTGCACCAGGACCATCTGGTTCTCCAACTGCACCTCTACACTCTGGACGCCTGGGGGGAAAGAAGGGGCCGAGGGCAGCAGAGGGCGGACCGGGTGCTGGGCACAGGGAGGAGAGAAGCAGAGGGTGACTCCCGTGCCCATCTTCACCAACCTCCCATGGCTGGAGGTCGGCTCGGAGGTGGCCTCCTAGCCGTGTAAGGACCTTAACCTCTCTGAGGCTGTTTCTTTATAAAGAAAGTGAGGATAATGGCACCACTCCCGGGACTGTAGTGAGTCCTTATTACATGCCCGGCATTATCTATCACTTTTGAAACACACATAATTAAAAAACAAATACATTTTATCAATTTTTTACAGAGAGGAAGGGAGAGGGATAGAAACATCGATGAGAGAGAAACACCAATCAGCTGCCTCCTGCACACCTCCTACTGGGGATGTGCCCGCAACCAAGGTACATGCCCTTGTCTGAAATCGAACCTGGGACCCCTGAGTCCGCAGGCCAACACTCTATCCACTGAGTCAAACCGGTCAGAGCCATACATAATTTTTTAAAAATGTTTTTATAAAAGAGGGCTATCAGAAAAGCATTATTCGTAATAGCCAAAGGTGAAGACAATCCAAATGCCCATCCACCGATGGATAAAAAAGGTGGTGTTTCTACACAGTGGAATACTATTCAGCCATAAAAAGGAATGAAGCTCTATGTACTACAACATGGATGAACCTCAGAAATATTGTTATGAAAAAGCCAGTCATAAAAGGCCACGTATTAGATGATGCCATTCTGGAGGAAATGTCCAGAATAGGTAAATCTGTAAGGGCAGAGGGAGATTAGGGGGTAGGAGAGTAGGAAGGTGGTAACTAACGGGTTCAGTTTCTTCATGAGGTGATGAAATTTAATTGATGGCTACACACCTCTGTGAGTATACTAAACACTCCTGGACTGTATACTTTAAACGGTGATTCTGTGATATGTGAAGTACATCTCAATAAAGCTCATACATACGTAAGAAAGGGTTCTAGCACCATCATCATGAGAGCTAACATGTACGGAGCATGCACTGTGGAGTTTTTCATACTTTACCAAAAAGTAACTCCTTCCACACACAAGTAACCCTGTGAGTTGAGTACTATTATCCTCACGTTACAGATGAGGAAATGGAGGCACGGAGAAATTAAGAAACTTGCTCAAAGTCACATTGTGGTAAACCGTGGAACTGGAATGCATCCCAGGCAGCTTACCTCCAGAGCCCAAGCATTTCCCCTGGGCACTGCTCCCCTGACAAGCAGCTCCCAGCCTTCCGCTGGGCTGGGAGCCTCCCCGGCCCTCCTGTGGCAGCTGCCACTTCCCTGTAACTCAGGCTGCACTGATTTCAGTCCTGTGAGGGCGGGAGCTCTGTGTTCGCGAGGGTCAGGTTCAAGAGCCAGTATGTCTCCATGGCCCCCCAAGTCCCCGGAGTCCCCCGTGTGCACGCAGCCCGTGGGGTAATTCTGACACGTGCTGAGATTTGCAGAGCATCAGGCCAACCCAAAAAAGGAAGAAATATCTCTTTCATTCAGATATCCAGGGCTCCCAAGCCTTTTAAGAGACTTGAATCCTCTAATGCTGCTCTCACCTTAGGGCTTACAATCATTCTCTTGTTCTTTTTTTCTTTTCTTTTCTTTTCTTTTCTTTTCTTTTCTTTTCTTTCTTTTTTAAGGGCCATGCAAATCTTCCCTGTATTACTCCGCTTTCAGTATACGTGCTGCCAAAGCAAAGACAACCATTCTGCTCTGACCGTGAGTGTGTCTGCTGCTGCGCTAGAGGGGAAAACCCGGGAGAGCCTGGGCAGGCCAGAAGGTGGGTTATCTTTTATTTATTTTTTTAATCTATTTTATTGATTTTATTGATTTTTCACAGATAGGAAGAGAGAGGGATAGAGGGTTAGAAACATCGATGAGAGAGAATCATCGATCAGCTGCTTCTTGCACACCCACTATGAGGGATGTGCCCGCAACCAAGGTATATACCCTTGACCGGAATCGAACCAGGGACCTCTCAGTCCGCAGGCCAACGCTCTATCCACTGAGCCAAACCGGTTTTGGCCAGCAGGTGGGTTAAATGAGGCACTTCATGTCATGTTCAGCTGGCGCCCTGGGAACTGAATGCTACTGACCATTGGCCTTCCCTCTATCTTCGGTTTCTCTCCTCCGTATTCTTCCAACAAATGTGTACTTGGCATGGAGGAGGCCAGCATCAGGGAAAGTACTGATCCTCATCCTCAGGGAGCTCACGGGCTGTGCGGGAACTCAGGCTATGCCCGGGTTAATCGGCAGGCAGAGAGGGGAATGACAGCTGTGGGTCAGACAAGCTGCCCGCTCAAAGGAGGCAGAACTGAGAAATGCAACTGGGAGGAGGCAGCACGTGAGAGGCGGGGATATTTGGGCTGAGAGATGGAGAACAAGGCAATGCTGGTAGCATTGGAGATCTTGTTCCCCGGCACATATCATTAGTTTGGCTCAACTAAACTCATAAAAAATTTCTCTAAAAAAGAAACAGGGCTATTCTGTGAAAAGGAAACCCTACAGATAACCAAACTGTCCCTCCCTCCGCACAACATCTCATCCTGGGCAGCCTGCGATGCCTGGGGGTTCCAGATCCACCTAGAGGTGCCTCTTGACATGAAGAGGCTGTGGGGAGGATGGCGGGGCAGTTTTGTGGCCCTGGCCTGCAAGGTATGCCAAGGACTGTGCGCCCTGCTTTGCACACATCAGGAGGGTGACACTGTCCTCATCTGGCAGGTGAGACGACGAGGCCAGAAGGTTACACAACTGACCTGAGGTCACAAAGCTTGGAAGGCAGCCTAGCCTGTCCAGACCCAAAGCTGACGCTTGGTTCCTTCCCTGGCCTCCGGAAGTAGGGTCTAAGAGATCTGTCTGCCTCTCCCAGAGGCCTCTCTGCACGGTTCTCAGAAAATGTCCTGGCTCTTACCTGCCACCCCTTGCAGGGACGCGCGCACTGCGTCCACACAGCTCTGACAGGTCATCTGCACGGCGAACTCCAGCTGCAAAGACGGCAGGGACCGGCCGATGAGAGCGGAGAACCCCTCTGGCGTGACCCCGTTTCACTACCTCCCCTACCACCACCCCAGAGGCCGGGGCGAACGCCCGACCCCTCCTCGAGCGCCTTCTTCATTATCTATCACTCAGTCATTTCAGGACGCCGCCCTCCCACAGGAAAGCCGAGGACTCTCCCACTATCGCACTTTCCTCGCCGGGTCCCCAGGTCCCCACTCCCGGTGCCCGCTCCTCCCTTCCGCCACCTAAGGCGTCCGCCCTCACCGTGCAGGCGGTCTCCCGGTCCCCGGAGTCCGCCGCCATCTCGGACCCGGTCACTGACAGGATCCGAACTGCCAGAGTCCCCACCGCGGCAAACCCGGCGGCAGCACGAGGAGGCGGAGCCTCGGGAGCCAGACTTTGCCCCGCCTCCCGGAGCGCGCGCGCATGCGCACGCAAAGCCCCGCCCACCCCCAGCGATCCTTGCGCGGCGAGCACTGGCCGCGCAGGCGCACTCTGGCTCCTAGCTCCCTGGTTGCCTTAGTAACCGTTTGGCAGCCCCGACCTCGACAGCTTTCTGCGCCGGCGCCAAAATGAAGCCCTTCAAACCCGAAGCCGAGCTCCAGCAGTTCTATCACCGGCTGCTGCTGCCGCTGTCGCTCTTCCCCAGCAGCAGCACGGCGAGCCCGGAGGCGGCGAGCCCGCAGCGCCCCGCGCTGGAGCTCCCCGCGCTCCCGTTCCTGCCGGTGTCCCGGCTGACCGTGGCGTCGCTGTGCCGCCGGGTGACCAAGCGGCTGGCCCGGTGCGAGCTGGCGGAGCGGGTGCCCGCCGGCGGCCCGCAGCGTTTCCTGGAGGTCATCCTGAACGAGCTGAAGTGCAGCTGGCAGGAGCCTCCCGCCGAGCCCAGCCTGAGCCACATCGACAACCAGAGGCTGCGGAAGCGGGTGCTGATGTACGTGCTGCTCAGCTGCGAGCAGCTCTACCTGCGCTACCTGCGCCGGCTGAAGACCATGCCGACCGCCACGCACGTCTTCACGGAAGCCGCCACGGTCACCCGGCTGGCCGCCCACCTCGCCAGGGACTGCACCATCTTCCTCACCAGCCCCGAGGTCTACCGCAGCCTGCTCGCCGACTTCCGCTCCCTGCTGAAGCTGGAGCAGGCCCGGGGCGGCATCTGCAAGCTGCGCTCCTCCGGGCGCATGTCGACTTCCAGGGCTCACGGGCCCCGCGGCTCCAGCTTTGCCGAAATACCTGACTGCAACCTCAGCCTGAACTACCTCATCCAACTCAGCCGCTCGCGAGAGTTTCTCAGCGAGACCAGACCCGATCCTGTGAAGGAACTGAAGTCCATCCCTCTGCTGAAGAGGAGGAGGACTCTCCGCTGGCTGCCTGGCTTGCGGAAGAAGGTAGAAAGCTTCACTCCGTCACAGGTGGGGTCGCTGCCCAGGTACTCGGTGACTCTCACCAGCCTGTCTCCCGCCGTCTCCTACCCGCCTCTCCACGCCCGGCTCCAGAAGGGCCAGTCCATGCCCTCTCTGCGTGAGGGCTGGAAGCTGGCAGATGAATTGGGCCTCCCTCCGCTCCTCCCTCGTCCCTTGACCCCACTGGTCCTGTTCGCAGAGAGCAAACCCGAGCTGGTAGAGGACATGGTGGCCGAGGACCTGAAGCAGATAATGAAGAACATGAAACTGGAGCGGGCTCCCTACTCACCGATGGACTCAGACGTGTCCCCGCTCCTGGGGGCCCTGACCCACGACCCAGCCACGGCGCAGCGCATAGCAGAGATGCAGAGGATGCTGAGTGAGGAAGAAGAAACGTCTGCGCAGGGGGGGCCCCAGCTCCCCACACCCCCTCCACTTCACCCACAGCCGGTGACAATTACTTTGAAGCTAAGAAATCAGATGGTGGTCCTGGCAGCTGGCGTACAGGTCTCTGAGAGAAAGTTTTTGGATTCCTTCCACATTGAAGGGGCCGGAGCCCTATACAACCACCTAGCTGGTGAGCTGGACCCCAAACTCATCGAGGACATGGATATTGATCGCTTCGTTGGGAACAGCATCCGGGAGGTCTACAAAGAGCTGATGAGCCGTGTCTCTATCGACCACTTCTCGTTCAACCAGGGACCCTTGGTTGAGCCTGCAACCAATAAAGACTGGTCCATGTTCCTGTTCTCAGCTCTTCTGCATCTAGAGAAGCAGCATCGTGCCATCAACCCCAAGCTGGCCGGTCTTTCTCCCAAGAGATTATCAACTGTGCAATCCTCTATTTCATCATCCCAAGGAAACAGAGACCTGGAGGGACAGACATACAAGGCCTTGGGGACGAACTGGTCGAGAAACGCCTTGTCGTTGAATGACTATTTCAAATACCTCACCAACCAGGAGACAGACTTCCTCCACGTCATCTTCCAGATGTACGAAGAGGATGTTCCTAAAGAGATGGAGGCCCCTGTCACAGAGTCGCTAAAGATTCAGCCCCCACCTCCATTGCTAGAGGACGAAGAGCCAGATTTTGTGCCGGGAGAGTGGGATTGGAACACGGTGCTGGGGCACAGTCTAGAAACTGGGAGGACCAGCCTCCTGGGAGAACCTCGCAAACTCCTGCATCTGCAGAAGCGTCTGGAGCGGTTGTGGTCCACTCTGGAGGTTCCTGACAAGGACCGGCTGGACATGGCTATCAAGTACAGCTCCAACGCCCGTCTGATGCAGCTGCCTTTATTGGTGAGCGCCTGGGAGCAGACCCTGCAGCCCATTCAGCTGCGGGAGATAGTGATGGGGAAACTGGAGAGGTTTGAGCGACTCGCCTCTGACCCCAACCGCTTCTTCCAAAAGGCTGAGATGGATCTGACTCGCTTATTGGAGGAGAATCAAGTCCGAATCTGCCTGCACAAGAAGCTCAGTCAGATGGAGGCCCCGCTGGCTTCCCTCCTAGAGGAGGTGGAGGCCGTCTTTGGTGAGCCGGTGACGTTCAGGGGGCAGCGCTACCTGGACAAGATGAAGCTTGACAGGGTGGAGATGCTCTACTGGCTGCAGCAGCGGCGGCGGATGCACCAGCTGGCCGGGGCCCAGAAAGCCTCCCACCGGTCCGCCATATTCTGCAGGCTCAGCAGGCAGCCTGTAACAGCCCGCAGGAGTACTCCTAGGCCAAGTACCCTCTAACCCCTCCCTCAGCCCCCCACCCCAGCAGCTCATCCAGACCTCTTGACTGCTTGGAAAGAAGAAATATCTGGGAGTGCAGGGTTCAAGAACATAGCGTTTCTAACTACCAAGGGACTGAGATCAACACTTTATTTTGACAGTGAAATTCTTCTAAAAGAATCCCCAAGGCCAGTATTCCCATTTATGTCAAGCTAAGCACAGTACAGCCAACATCTCATGTGTCAAAAGAACTGAGACCGTCGCTTGGAGTTCGTTGTAATGGAACACCATCAACTTTGGAATAGCTGGGCATTTCTATGATGCTACATTAAATGGGCTGGCAGAGCCCCAAATCAGCAGGCTCTGTGGCATGATGGTTAAGAGCTAGAGTTAGCAGATGTGGGTTTAAATTCTGGCTGTGTACAAACTACTTAACTGCTCTGCACCTGGACCACCGTATGTCAGATGAAGGGTTGAGTCCAGGTTGTCACTTCTTCCAGTTTTAGCATAAAATTTTTTATTAAAATTTCAATCAATTAATACAAGCATATGGTACAAAGTATACAAGGGTATGTACTGAAAAGTAAGGCTCCTTCCCATTTTTACCTCTTAATAACTGAGTTCCCCTCCCTGAGGGTTACAGCTGTTAACCAGTTTCTTGTGTATCTTTTTTTTTTAAAATATGTTTTATTGATTTTGTACAGAGAGGAAGGGAGAGAGATAGAGAGCTAGAAACATCAATGAGAGAGAGTCATCGATCAGCTGCCTCTTGCACACCCCTACTGGGGGTATGCCTGCAACCAAGGTACATGCCCTTGACCAGAATCGAACCCGGGTCCCTTCAGTCCCCAAGCCGACGCTCTATCCATTGAGCCAAACCGGTCTCGGCTTGTGTATCTTTTTCATTCCCTTTTTCAGCAAATAATTATTGAGCACCTAGTAGGTATTTTATGCTTGGTTTTAACACTGAACAAAACAAAGATCCTTACCCTTTGCGGTTTACATTCTACTGGAGGAAAATAGACAATAAGCCATAAACATAGCACCTAAACATGCTGAATAGTAAAATGTTAGCAGTTGATAAGAACCGTGAAAAAAAGAAAAAGAGTAGGGTAGGAGGAAATAAAGGGTGAGGGGTGTCGTTCTAATTAGGGTAGTCAGTACAGGTCTCCCTGGGAAGGGGAGATTTGAGCCAAGGATTGAAGGAGGGGAAGAAGTGAGCCCCGTTTAGGACAACATTGCAAAACGCTAAGGCAGGCAGCTAAGTGAGGTGTCTCAGAAGCAAGGTGGCCAGCCGAAACCGGTTTGGCTCAATGGATAGAGCGTCGGCCTGTGGACTGGAAGATCCAGGGTTCAATTCTGATCAAGGGCATGTACTGTGGTTGCGGGCACATCCCTGGTGGGGGGACAGGGGGTGCAGGAGGCAGCTGGTTGACGTTTCTCTCTCATCGACATTTCTAGCTCTCTATCCCTCTCCCTTTCTCTCTGTAAAAAATCAATAAAATATATTTTTTTAAAAAAGGGAAAAAAAGAAAGCAAGGTGGCCAGTGTAGGAGGAGCAGAGCTGGGGGAGAGATGAGTCAGAGGGGTCATGACAAGGTGCCAAGGGGCAAGTCAGGCCAGGTAAGGCCTCCTAGGCCGTTGTATAAACTATAGCCTGCACACATATGAGCCTGTGTATTTATTATCCATGCATATGTTTATCACTAGCATGCTGTACCTCTGGTTTTTAAACTATTTTTATTTTATTTTTTGAGAGATATTCACTTCTTATTCCACTTATTTATGCATTCATTAGTTGATTCTTGTATGTGCCCTAACTAGGGATCGAACCTTCAATTTGGTGTATCAGGTCAATGCTCTAACCAACTGAGCTACTCGGCCAGGGCTGTACCTCTGTTTTGCTCCTTTCTTTTTTCATGTAACATGCCTCAAGCTCATTCCATATCAATGTACATTGAGCTGCTTTCTTGTTGATAGCTATATAGTATTCCACTGTGTGTATTTTTATGTATTTATTATTTGACATTTACAAACAAACAAAAATGCTCTAGAAATCCTCATTTATCTATTTAGGGTTACTACTATTTCTATAGTTTAAATTCCTGAAACTATAGAAATTAGGTTGCAGGCACATCCCCAGTAGAGGGTGTGCAGGAGGCAGCTGATTGATGTTTCTTTCATCGATGTTTCTCTCTCCCTCTCCCTTCCTCTCTGTAAAAAGTAAAAAAAAACAAACAAAACAAAAAAACTTTCTTTCCAAAACAGGCAGTTTGTCAGACATGGCCCTCAGGCTGTAGTTTGCTAACCAAAGTGCAACAGCATCAGGCCCTTTAAAATGTGTGCCTCTGAGTCACGCCTGCCAGGGCTAGACTAGGTGATCTTTAGCATCGGTTTCTCTCACTCTCCACGTATAAGGTAACCCTCCACCCACTCTGCGACTTCTCCAACCCCTTCAAATGCTCTCTTCCCTTTCCTTCGCCCTCAGCTTGGCATGTCATGCCGGAACATTTCTTTTTCTCATCTGTCTCTGCACCTGACTGTGAGTTCCCGTGGGCAGCACTAACCTAATGTAACTGTTCATGCCACTGTTACCCAAACAAATGGTTTGCCCTTGGGGTGCTCTAGATTCAAGAAGGAGATGTGTCTGCCCTAGCTGGTTTGGCTCAGTGGATAGAGCGCCGGCCTTTGGACTGAAGGAGATGTGGTTGTTGTAAGGTAAAGAAGAGGGGATTCATACCCAAAGCTCCATCTCCCAGAAGCTTACCATTGCTTACATACCCTATTTGGTCAAGTACTCATTGATTCATTGATTTCAGTTGGCTTACTGTCAAGCTCATTCTATTTACAGCTGGCCTGTAAAATACTGTGCCACATTTTAATATTTAGCAGGAATAGTATTTAGTAGGAATTGCCCAGACCTTGAGACCCTTGTCCTAACATCTCCTCTTGCTAGGCCCTAAGACCCAAATGGCTGCATGGTTTTGTTTGACCCTCACAATAGTCTGAGGAACTAACTGCCAATCCAGGGAATATTAGCTGCCATTTTGCTGATGAGAAGAGAGGCCTCAAAGAAGAGTCGAACTGTGAATCCAGGCTCTGAGGCCAACTCCCTGGGTTCAAGTCCTGCTCCATCACTAGTCCGATGTTTGGTAAACAGCTTAATCTCTCCAAGCCTCTATTCATTATTAAATTGGGATTACATCTACTTCTCAGGATTGCTACAACGATTATATGTTAACATATAATAAAAATGCAATAAACGTTAGTTACTTTTATTCTTAGGCTAGCTCCAGAGACCTAAAATGATTATTCCCAGGCTGGGGCTCCTGCAGGCCCCCGCCGGGCTGGACCCCACCCACCTGCGCAGTCAGCGCGCCCCACGTGCCTCGCGTAAATAAATGAGTGCGCAGGCGCCCCAGGCGGACGTCCATTGGCCGGCGCCCGGAGCGGGGCGGGGCTCCGGGTCCCGAGGTCTCAGACGACGCGGTCGGGTCGGGGCGGTTGACCCGCGCAGCCCGTGGTCCCGCCGCCGGCTTCGCCCCGCGATGGCGTCCTGGCTGCCGCTGGTGTGGCTGCTGGGGCTGCTCCCGGGCGCGGCCCCCGCCCCGCCCCGCCGGGACGCCGGCGCGCAGGCCTGGGCGCCCGCGGCCCCGGAGCTGCTGCGGCGGCCCGTCCGCTTCGCGCTGGACACCTACAGCCGCGGCCTGGCGGCCGGGGCGCGCGCCGTGCCGGGCGCCGTGAGCGGCCGCGTCCGCCGGGTGAGGACGGGCGGGGCGGGGGCGCGGGCCCTGGTCCGGGTCCGGGAGCGAGGAACCTGGGCCCAAGCTCGGGGTGGGGCGTGGACGGCGGGACCCCTTTGGTTGGGATGGGGGGGGGGCGGGGGGGGGACCGGGAAGACGGGGCTGAGGTGGGAGCGGCTGTGCCCGCTCACCCGCCCCTCCGCCCCTCCACCCAGGCGGGCCGGGGGGCGCTGTACGCTCTGGAGGTGACGCTGGAGGAGCTGCCCTGCAAGGACCCCGCGGAGTGCCAGCTCCCTGTGCCCAGGAGAACCCTGGTGAGTGACGGGCTCCCTCCGTCCCCTGCCCCAGGCTCGCTCTGGCAGCAGCTGGGACGGCGGGTCCGGCCAAGAGGAAGGGATCTGAGGCAGCAGGCACCCAGGTCACTTCCCTGGCCCCGGGCGGAGACCAGGCTTTACGAAGATAAGATGTCTCTCTCCGCGGTGGGGGTGATCGCCTTGGGGATGACCCTCATCTGGGGGCCTCCAGCGCCATCTAGCCGAGGGCCCAGGCTGGCTTCCTCCTCTCCCCCCAGCTCTGCAGCTTTGAAGTCCTCTCCGAGCTAGGGAAGCACGCGTTGCTGAAGCAGCACTGTGGCCCAGTGGACACCGAGATGAAAGGTGCTGGGAGAGCCCAAGGTTGCTGGGACAGCCCGGAGCAGACTTCACTCGGGGTTCAGCCTTGATCTCTTTGTTCCAATCCTTTCCAGAGGACAACAATGAGACGCTCAGCCCATTCCTCCCCCTGTTGGACAGGGACCCTCTACCCCAGGTGAGGAGCCCCTGTCTCTCTGGGGAGCTGGCTGCTGCCTCGTATGCCCTCTCTTCCCCTCTCCCTGGCGGGGGCGCCCTGGTCAGTCTGAGAAGGACTCCTCGTAAAGACCCCTCTGCCTTTCCAGGACTTTTATGTGAAAATGGCTTCACTCTTCAAGGACTTCATCACCACCTATAACCGGACATACGAGACCGAGGAGGGTGAGGACCCAGCCTGGGGTGCACCGTCCCAATCAGATCAGGCCTTCCCCCCCCTTTGGCACCTTGGTGTTGGGAGGGGAAGGACAGGAGAGGGCGTGCATCCCTTCAGGGACTCCTAAGTCCCTGAGTTCCTGCCCAGTTGCCCAGGACTGGGCGGCTACCTCAGGGATCTGACTCACTCCCACCTGATCTTCCTGGTCAGAAACCATGGGCCTCCATCAATTCTGGGGAGAGTGGGATGGGACAAAGGACAGATTTTCTCCGCTGGAGGCCCCTGGCATGATAGCCTTTCCCGTGACCCCCTGTCTGGGTGCTCTTTGGGGCCCATTCGGGTTCTGCCTTCACACCTGGGACGTCATCACCCCAGTTTGGCCCCAAAAATTTACCAACCTTCCAGTCTTATCACTTGCAGGTCTGCCCCCCACCCTTCCCTGCTCCAGGCTCTGTCCTTCCTGAGCTTGCAGAGCCCACCTCCTCCCCAGGGAACCCTCTGCCAGCTAACGCTCCTTTATGATCTGCCTGGAGTCTGAGCCCTCCTCCCCTGCTCCTCGGTCCTCAGAAGCCCAGTGGCGCATGTCCGTCTTTATCAACAACATGATACGAGCACAGAAGATCCAGGCCCTGGACCGTGGCACAGCTCAGTATGGAGTCACCAAGTTCAGTGACCTCACAGGTAGGGCTGGTGGCCAGAGCCATAATGGAGCCTAGAAGAGACAGGACCTGTTTCTAAGGCCCTGATCAGGGCTGACGTAGGGGCACCCCCCCCCCATCCTCTGCTCACCTCTGCCCACAGAGGAGGAGTTCCGCACCTTCTACCTGAATCCCCTCCTCAAAGGGGGGCCTGGCAAGAAGATGCGCCTAGTCAAGTCCGTCGGCGACCCTGCCCCACCTGAGTGGGACTGGAGGAGAAAGGGGGCTGTCACCAAAGTCAAGAACCAGGTTGGACCCCTCCGAAGCGAGGGTGGGACATGAGGATTGTCCTAGGGGTGGGAAGAGACCCAGCCCTGACTCCGCCCATCTCTTGCAGGGCATGTGTGGTTCTTGCTGGGCCTTCTCAGTTACAGGCAACGTGGAGGGCCAGTGGTTCCTGAAACGGGGGGACCTACTCTCCCTCTCGGAGCAGGGTGAGCATCCTCCTGTGCCCCCCTGTGCCCAGCCCAGCTCCTCCCGAGGGCTCCTCGGGACTGGCCTTGTCTCCTAGAGCTCGTGGACTGCGACAGAGTGGACAAGGCCTGCATGGGCGGCTTGCCCTCCAACGCCTATTCGGCCATAAAGACTTTGGGTATGCATTAATGGGGTCAGGAGGGACAGTCGGCCATAAAGACTTTGGGTATGCACTGATGGGGTCAGGAGGGACAGTCGGCCATAAAGACTTTGGGTATGCATTAATGGGGTCAGGAGGGACAGTCGGCCATAAAGACTTTGGGTATGCATTAATGGGGTCAGTGGGAGCCACTCACCCTCCACCTGAAGTCATGTTTTGTGTGGGGAGAGACATAAGCATGGGAATCATGTGAACTGGGTTTAAGTCTTCGTGCTGACCCTTCTGGTTGAAGTCCTTGGGCAAGTCAGCTCTTTCAGAGCCTCAGTTGTCTTATCTGTGAAATGGGGCTCATGCCCACCTCATAGGATTGCCTTGAGAATCAAGTGAGGAAACGTGTCAAGTTCCTGGCACATAACAGGGTCTTGATATTTTTGTTGCTTGGAGGTCTGTGTTTATAGCTGCTGCTAAACCAGGTAGTAACACACCTCACTCTTGAGGAGAGGTATTGAATTAAATAGGCAAGTCAGTCAAGCAGTGGGCTGCAGAGAGGAGGATAAAGGCCTCAGTGGCCATATAGAAACTGGTCTGGAAGCCTGGGGATCGGGCCAAATGGGGACCCACCCGTGCCCTGCAAGAGCTGGGCAGAGTCAGGCTGAGTCCTCTCAGCAGGATAAGCAAGCCAAGTCAAGAGTCCTAGGAAAGCAGGGACAAGCGGGGAGTCCGCAGTGGGGGCCTGAGCTCATCTCTGCCACATTTCTCTGGTTGTTCCCTCCGCCCTCTGATGGACACTGGATTGAGGCTCTTCCTGGAGGGGATGGCCTGTGTTCTGGGGCAGACGAGGAATGTGAAGCCTTATGGATAGGGGCTTAGCATAGCCTCTGGCTAGGAGAAGAGGAGTGTATGCTAAACAGAGCCCGCCTTTCTCTGCTTCCCCATCTGCTCCCCACCGTTGCCCAGGAGGGCTGGAGACGGAGGATGACTACAGCTACAGTGGCCACCTGCAGACCTGCAGCTTCTCTGCAGACAAGGTCAAGGTTTACATCAATGATTCGGTAGAGCTAAGCCATGATGAGCAAGGTGAGTGAGGGATGGGATGGGGACAGGCCACGTGAGGCTGGGACCTGGGTGCCCCTGATATGCCCCTCCCCCGTCTCAGAGCTGGCAGCCTGGCTGGCCACGAACGGCCCCGTCTCCATTGCCATCAACGCCTTCGGCATGCAGGTAAGGCTCTAGCCCCACTGCCCTGCTCCGTTTCTCGCTGGCTCCTCCCCTTCCTCTCCTTGGAGTTGGCCCACTATTGCTTATTCCCCCTCCTCAGTTCTACCGCCACGGAATCTCCCACCCCCTGAGGCTTCTCTGCAGCCCCTGGTTCATTGACCACGCTGTGCTGCTTGTGGGCTACGGCAACCGTGAGTTCTGTGACCCCTCTGCCCACAAACCCAGCCACGGGCAGGGCGGAACCACAGCGTCTCAGGGCCCTGGGGGAAATCTGGGGGGAGCTAGGAACCTTGTCCCCAGCTGTGGGCCAGGTGGATGGGAAGGCTGAGGCAGGAGGAGGTTAAACTGGACGGATGACTAGCCAGCATGAGGGGAGTAGGCAGGTTCCTTCCTGAACCCGAGCCTCAGGTCTCCAGGAGGGTGGCAGGGGGGCCTTTTTTTGCTCTTTTCCTAGCACCTGTCACACAGTAGGCCCACAGCAGATATGTGCAGAGTGCAGAGTACCTGGGGCCCTGACTCCTGCACTCCCCCTACTTCCCAGGCTCTGACGTTCCCTTCTGGGCCATCAAGAACAGCTGGGGCACTGACTGGGGTGAGGAGGTGAGTGTTGCCTGCTCAGCCCTTGGCCCTCCAGCCGCCACCCTGCCCTAGTGCCCTCACCACCACCCCCTTCCCCTCTCTTCCAGGGCTACTACTACTTGCATCGTGGGTCTGGGGCCTGTGGTGTGAATGCCATGGCCAGCTCAGCAGTAGTGAACTGAGGAGCACCAGCTCAGGACCTGGTGCTGACCAGGGCAGTCTCTCCCCAGCCTGACCAGCACTTCCAGGCCCCTCCCCAGCTGGCTCAGGGATGGGTGCCGGGTGCCTCAGGGTGAGCCAAGGGCACTGGGCGAGGGGTACAGCCCCTCCCCCCTTCCCCCAGCTCCTGCTCTGAAGTTCCCAGGCTGCACCTTGGTTACGCTGTGGTAGCTGGGAGGGTCTGGGTGAAGGAGGATGTCTTGGCAGCTGAGTTGGGCCAAGAACCCTGGGCTCAGGCAAGGAACAGGTGGGAAGCAGATATTTTGGTGTTGAATTCAGCTTGTCCTGGCTTCCTGGCCTGGCTTTTCTCTGACGTTGCAAATTCTGGTCCCCTGGAGGCGGGGACAGTGTCCCCTTTCATGTCTAGACAGACTGTTGTAACCACCCTTTTCTAACAGCAATAAAGGTGTCCTCACTCCAGTGTGGTGTGAATGCTCAGTCTCTGCGGTCAGGAGGGGGGGTGGGGACCCTTGGAGGGTTAAGGTCAGGCATTTAGTCCTGCCCAGGAGCCCAGGGCCCAGCTTCTGCTCCAGGAACCAAAAGGAGATGGAGTGAAACCCACGATGGATCTTTATTCTGAAAGTTTGCTGCTCGTTCTGAGGGTCCGTGCTCTGAGAGATGGACGGGACAGCCAGAGGGAGCGCCCTCTTTCCTACTTGCACGGAAACCTCGTCCGGGTCTGAAGTCAGAGGTCACTCTCGCCGTAGAGGGCGCTGGAGAAGGCCATGTAGTCCAGGGCGCCAGCGGGCGCCCCAGGCCCCCTGTAGGGTGTCATTCGTCGGACGCAGTACTCCGCCTGCTCGGCTGGGAGCTCCCTCCGCAGCTCCTCGGGGGTGATGTAGTTCTGGGGAGAAGAGGTGTTGAGGGCCCACAGGTCCTGTTCCCTGCCCAGCCCGCCTGCCCCTCCGGGCCAGGGCCCCACCTTGTCTCCCGCCAGGATCTTGAAGGAGGCCACGACCTGCTCAGCTGTATCCGTCTCGGCTGTTTCTCGGGTCATGAAGTCGATGAAAGCCTGGAAGGTCACGACCCCAGCTGCATTGGGGTCCACTATGGTCATGATGCGCGCAAACTCCACTTCCCCCTGTAGGGACAGAGGCCGGCGCCATGCCCATGGGTGCTGAAGCCGGGCGGGCTCTGCGTGTCCCTCCTGAGGACTGTCCGGCTCCGGCTGCACAGCCCCTGTCACGGGGCTCCCTTCCCCATAGACTGCAGCTCTGGCAGCTCTGCCTTCAGAAAGGCCTTGCTACGAGCTGTGTCTGCTCCCCTTCTGCCCATCGGGCCTGGTCTTTTTCCTGGGGCTCTTGCACTCCAGGGAGTAAAATGTTGCAAACTCAAGCTTTGGAGAGACAGAACTACGTCCAAATTTCCAGCCTTGTATCTTTGAGCAAGTTAATCTGCCTCTGGGAGCCTTTGGTAGCCCCTGTGTGAAACGGTCTGATTCTGCCTGGTCTCACGGTGAGGTGAGGAGAAAGTGAGACCATGGTGTTACGGTGGGAGGCACATCCAGGACACATGTAGGACAGGGAACCGATGGGAGGAGGTGCGGGGCACTCACCAGGTCGTAGCCCATGGAGATGAGGCAAGCCCGGAAGTCATCAGGCTCCATCATCCCATTCCGCTTCTGTGGTGGGTAAGTGGGCGTCAGGCCTGGTCCTCAAACCCACCAGCCCCCAGGTCCACCACCCCACTAGGCGGGGCCCTTGCTGACCCGGTCAAAGTGGTTGAAGGAGGCCCGGAACTCATTGAGCTGATCCTGGCTCAGGCCCTTGGCGTCTCGGGTCAGCACCTGGTTTTCCACCTCGTTGATGGTGCGGGCGATGGAGGTGAGCAGCTGCTCCCAGCCCACACGGACGTGCTGGGGGAGCAGGAGGTGGGCTGAGTGGGCAGCCAGTGCCCGGCCACAAGATCTAGCTCCACCCCCAACCCACTGTGAGACCCTGCGCAAGTCCTCTCTGGGCCTCTGTCCCCATCTGGAGGTTCCACTGTGTGACCTCCAGTGGCCCTTTCTGCCTTAAAGTTGGATGATTTATTATGTATTAAGTACTGATCAACCATCTGTGGCCGATCTGGCCTGGCTTTAGACTGCTGTATGGTCTGGACAGGTCACTTTCCACTCGTGGGTCTCCTCCCCCACAGGTGGAAAGTCTGTGGGGGTCTGGCCACGCTGAACTGGGAGCCCTCCTGGAGCAGACGTGCTGTTTCCGGCCTGCCCCTCCCACCTCCATGCTGTAGACGGTGTGCTTGTTGTCGAACACCAGGCTCTCCTGCAGCAGCTGGTGGTCGCCCTCCAGCCGGTCAGTGTTGTTCTTGTAGTTGATGATGACCTGCTCCTGCTGCCTCAGTGCAGCCATCTGCTCCTCCAGAGAGCCAGCCATGCCCACTGCCAGGCGCCCCACCTCCTGCAGGATGAGAACGCCCAGCTCTTTTTTTTTTTTTTTTTAATATATTTTATTGATTTTTTACAGAGAGGAAAGGAGAGGGATAGAGAGTTAGAAACATCGATGAGAGAGAATCATTGATCAGCTGTCTCTTGCATACCCCCTACTGGGGATGTGCCCACAACCAAGGTACATGCCCTTGACTGGAATCAAACCTGAGACCTTTCAGTCCCCAGGCCGACGCTCTATCCACTGAGCCAAACCGGTTTCAGCAAGAACGCCCAGCTCTTGGCTGGCCCAGCTCCTGCCCCACCGTCCAAGCCTTACCTCCATCTTCCCCTGGATCCAGGGCCCGATCGCATTGGCCTGGGCTGCAAACTGTCGCCGGAGCCTCTCGTTGGCCTGCTGCCGTGCCAGCTCCTCCTGCAGCATCTGGTCACGGCGGGGCACCAGCTTTCGGACCTGAAAGGGGAGTGGCTGTGCCAGGCAGCTCTGGAGGAGCCCTGCCCCTCAGACAACCCCTGCTGCTCTGAACCAAGGTGCCAGGGCTTGACGGGCAGGCTCTTGGGCAAATCACTCAACCTCTCTAGGCTTGTTTCCTCATCTGTAAATGGGGCATCGACTTCGTTTATAACTAACTGTTTTGTAAAGGGTGCCCACACGCCAGATTTCATTAGACTTCACATCAGGCCTGACAGGAAAATGCTGCTGTTAGGGCCTCTTTACAGATAAGGCCGACAGGCAAGGTGACTTGTCCAGGACCACAGAGAGTCTGTGGCAGACCCTGGACCCTTATTTTGGGACACCTGAGGTTTCAGGGTGGTCAGAGCTCTCAGGAGCAGGTGGGAAGCAGGGGGTGGCCACAGGCAGCACTGACCGTGTCCCACTTGGTGTTGATGTCCTGCGCGCTGAGGGTGATGTAGGGGTTGGCCAAGATGGGCTGCAGTCCGTACGTTTGGCAGATCTTCTGGATCTCACCCTGGATGCCCAGGATGGCACCCCGCTCTCGGTCAGCCTCGGGCAGCGTCGCCTTGAACTGCTCATGTGCTGTCAGCAGGCTCTGAGGGCAACAGGCAGGAAGGATCAGCCAGGACCCCCACTTCCTGTAAGCGACAAAGGGCAGCACCATGCTCCAGGCGATCCCGTGGGTCAAGAACCCAGTCCTGTCCCCCAGTCCAGCTCTCAGAAACAGCTCCCCCCCCTCCCCCCCCGCCGCTTCCTCAAGAGCCTAAGGCAGTGGCCGGCAGTATGTAGGCCAGCTTCCCTGTCATCCATGCAGCCTCAGTCCCCGCCCCACCTCCGAACACCACGCCCACCTGGGCCTCCTCCATGGAGTGCACCAGCCAGACATCCTGCAGGTCCTCCACGGCACCGTCCAGCCAGTTGTTGAACGGCGCTGCCCGCCGTGCGAACTCCAGCTGCAGCTGGTCGATGGTCTCCAGCAGCTTCTCCATCCTCTGAAGCCACAGGAATGGCGGGGAGTCAGCAGCTGGCCCAACAGGCCCCTCACCTGTCTCCAGGGTCCAGCCCCCCCTCACCTCCAGCACATCCCGCCTCTTCTGGGTCAGCGTGCCCAGGCTGTCCCACTGGTCGCAGATGGCCTGGCAGCGGCTGTTCACCGAGGCCGCCTCGTGGTAGTCCAGCTCACTGGGGGCGAGAAGAGGGGAGGGCTGGGGGGCCAGCCTGCAGCCCAGATTTCCTCCTGATCACACCCCGGGTTGTGGAGAAGGTGTAAGAAAGCCAGGGCAGGGCAGGGCGTTCCCAGCGTGGCCCTAGGGGAAGAGGGGTGCCCAATGGTTTCAGCTTGGCCCTCTAGGATTGTAAGGTGCCAGACGTCCCGATTTCTAACAATTTGTCCCGTGTCCCGCGGCGTTTTAAAAAAGTCCAAAAATCGGGACGAATTGTTAAAAATCGGGACGTCTGGTCACCTTAATTTTGAGTGAAGGGCCTGGGTTACGTGAGAAGGGGCGGGTTTACCGGAGGAGGTGCCAAGGGGATAGCAAACCCGGTGCGAAGCCGAAGAAGGGAGCGGACAGCCATGAGTGGGGACCGGGAGGTGGTGTGAGTGGCGGTAGGAGGAGTGTGGGCGGCAGAGCTGGGTCGGGATGAGGATGGGGATAAGGGAGGAGGGGAGGAGCAAGTGGTGATGGGGAAGGACTAAGGGACCAAGGCTGGCTTGCCAAAGTACAAGGTATAAGGGTCTTGAAGGCAATGAGGATCAGGGCGGGGCCGGGCAGGGAGGGGCGTTGTCTCCGGGGGCGGCCCGGGCCCTGGGCCACGCCCACCAGAGCTCCTTGACCACGCCCACTAGAACTCCTGGGCCACGCCCACAAGCTGTCACGGGCCACGCCCACTCGAGCTCCGGGCCACGCCTACTTGAGCTCCTGGGCCAGCGCAGCGATGTGCTCCACGCGGTCCTGGTGCGCCGCCAGGTCGCTTTCGAAGGCCTCGTGGCGCCAGATTAACGCCCGCACCTCCTGTAGCGACGCCGACTCATAGTCGCGCTGGCTCAGCATGTCCTCCTTTCCTGCGCAGAGAGAGGAGCAGGGCCCGGGCAGGGCTGTGTGACAGCCACGTCCTTCAGCTGGGAACTGCGGATGATCACACCTGCCTAACCTGCCCCAGCGGTTTGCTTCCAGGCCTCATAGCGTTAACCTCTTAACCGAGCGGGACCTATAAATACGTCAAATGTAAACAATATCGGGAACGGGTAGGACGTATGAATACGTCCTGGAAATATATGTTGCGCCCTGAGAGGGACGGTATATATTTTTTGTAATCTTTATAATTGTTTGTAAAATTTATAATTTTTTAATTCGATGTTGCCATTTTTTTGTTGGTATTCTTTTCTATTTTTTTTGTAATTTTGTATTTTCCTTTGTGCTTTATATATAAATAAGTGAAAAAATATATATATCATTTATTTTAATTAAGTATAAATAAAAAAAATAATGATATGAAATTACATCCTCCGGGCGTGACGTACTGACACGTCCTAGTGAAAGAGTACGTGCCCGTTACAGGTTGCGTCATTAAAAAGGGAACTCCCCAGTTAACAGGTTTAGAAGCTCCTGTTCCAGGCTGTGGCCCCTAAATGACGTCTGGGGCCCCCGGCCCTGCATGGTGCGGGATGGCCCTGGGTGCTGTTTTGGTATCATTTGATGGAGAACTACCTCCCAAGGACTCAGCCCGGTGAGCTCCTGAAGTGTGTGGCATTTGGTAGACCCTCTATGCATATCTGTTGGATGAGTGAATAATGAACCTAAAAGTGCTCGGAGAATGACAATTGCCATAATTACGCAAATAAAAACATTTATAATGGCAGCAGCAGCCATTTACTGAGTGCCTCTGCATTTTGCAGAGAAGGCCATTGAAATTTAGAGGTCTGGAGATCTCAGGGTTACATAAGTGGCCTTATTTTGAAGGACATCTTCTTTTATCAAACCATCATTATTTATTATACCCATAATACATGGTTAGTGTTCGTTCATTATTTTTAGGCAGGAGTCATTCATTTGTGGGACTAAAATCCTGACGGAATGCAGAATGACTGTTCATACAGAGTAAGATATGCGGCTTGTGCAATATTTTGGCATCAGTACACTCTGAGTAAGGGACATTAGGGCTCCCTTGGATTCATGCCACACACACAAATACAATGCTAAATGACACATACATTAGAGCAGACCTGCAGAAGGCCAGACCCAGAAGAGAGTGGAGGGCCGACTTTACACAGAAAGAAAACGTGGCCCAAAGAGGGCAGGGACTTGGTCGCATAGCAAGGGTGGGACTAGGAAACAGTCTCCATCTTTCTGGCCGAACCCTAGCCCTGGCCGGCTCCCAGCCCCACTGTCTCCAGTCTCCACCCCAGGACGGAATCACGCCCCGTGACGTGTCCTACCCCGAGTCCAGGCTTCGTGCAGGGAGGCCTTCTGCTGGAACTTCTCGGCCAGGTGCTGCAGCCGCTGCAGACGCCGGATCTCCGCGAGCAGCCAGTCCTCGTAGCCGCTCTCCGCCTGCTCCAGCCCCCGCCAGGCGTGGGCGATGTCCTGCGGGGCAGGCGGAGGTGCCCTCCGTCACGGCTCTCCCGTTGTCCGGAAGGGGCCACGGATCCCAGGGCCACCCGTCCCCGGCCGGCTCACCGAGACCAGCTTGCCCTCGGAGGGCATGAAGGCGGGCCGGTGGCTCAGCCGCAGCTTGGTCTGCAGCGTGTTGAAGTTGATCTCCAGCTGGCACTTCTCCTGCACGCGGGGCGGCTTGTGCAGGCGCCGGTAGTCCCGGAAGTCCTCCAGCTTGCGCTGCATGGCGCCCATGCTGGTCTCGCCCACACGGTTCTCCAGCCAGGGGATGGTGCGGCGGATCCATTCCAGCAGCTGTCCGGGCCGGGCCGGGGCAGAGCGGAGAGCTCTGGGCTGGTGTGTCCCCCTCACCCGCCCCCTACACCCACACCTAGGCTGTGCCCAAACGAGCAGAGTCGGGCTCTGAAGGGAAGAATGGGGGATCCCCACTCCTCTGGGAAGGAGTAGGGTGGTTAGTTTCTGAGACCAAGGACCAGTATAAGTTGGCACAGAGCAAAAACCACGAGACTACCTACACATGAGCGAACGGATAAATGAATGAAGGATGAGCGAATGGATAAATGAATGAGGAAATGAATGAGTGATGAGTGAATGGATAAATGAATGAGGAAATGAATGAGGGATGAGCGAATGGATAAATGAATGAGGAAATGAATGAGGGATGAGCGAATGGATAAATGAATGAGGAAATGAATGAGTGATGAGTGGATGACCAGGAGCCTGGAAAGGCAGAAGGTGGTGGGAGCTGGGTGGAGATATCATGAGGAGGCTGGGGGAGACCAAGGCTACTGGGAGGAGCGGGAGGCCTGGCCAGCACAGACCTGAGGAGCAGGCGGGAGAGCACAGGCGGGGATGGGAGACCCCTGGCTCACCTCGCTGGCCAGCTTCTCGTACTCCTCCATGAGCTTCTCATTCTCCTGGTTCACAGCCAGCACCTTGCAGATCCGGTTGGCGGCTGTCTCTGCCTGTGGGTGGGGGGGGAGGGGGGGTAGAGTGGCTGCCTGCCGCAGACCCCCCCAGCCCGGCCTCCCCCTGTAAGCCTGTGAGCCCCGGGCCGGGCCGTAGGAACAGGAAAAGGGAGGAGGGGGCACATCTCTCAGGCGGAGAGGCAGCTTCCAGGCCGGACGCCTCTACGCCTGAGCTCCCCAGGCCGTGTGTGCGCAGCCGGGTTGGTGGGATGTGGCACTCCCGCCACCGGCCTGGCGGCTCCACATGCTGAGATGCTTCCAAGATCGGGCCCTGCGTCCACAGCCCCTCACCTGCTCGGCGCCGGCGAAGGCGTGGTAGAAGCAGGACACGTAGGTCATGACGGCCTTCTCATCCGGCTTTGGGGTGTTCACGATGTCTGGGGATGGCAGCGAGGGGCTTATTGGCCAGACCAGGCGTGGGGAATGGGCTCATGTCCCCCCCAGGCAGGGCTCTCCCTTAGAATGGGAGGGGACATGCCGAAACTGGTTTGGCTCAGTGGTTAGAGCGTCGGCCTGCGGACTGAAGGGTCCCAGGTTCGATTCCAGTCGGGGGCATGTACTTTGGTTGTGGGCACATCTCCGGTAGGGGGTGTGCAGGAGGCAGCTGGTCGATGTTTCTCATTGACATTTCTAGCTCTCTATCTCTCTCCCTTCATCTCTGAAAAAAATCAATAAAATATATATTTTTTAAAATAAAAAAAATATTAAAAAATTTTAAAAAGGAATGGGTGGAGACAGTGACATCTAGTCATGGCCGCCAGCTGCCAGCTACCCAAAACACCTTCCTCTTCTCTGAGTCCCTGTCTGATCACCCCAGGCTCCAGCAGTCTCCCCACCCCCGCTGTGGGGTGAGGGAACCGGGCCGCAGACCACCCTGCCTGGTGTTTCCAGCCATCCCACACTCTGTCCGTCTGTCTGTCCCCCAAGTGCTCATCCGCCAATGCCCACACATTCAGGGTACCAGGAACAGCCGATGCTCAGAAAGTGTTTGCTGTTTCAATTTAAAAATATGTATTTTGTTATTGATTTCAGAGAGGAAGGGGGAGGGAGAGAGACAGAAACATCAATGATGAGAGAATCATTGATTGGCTGCCTCCTGCACACCCCCTCCGAGGGATCCAGCCTGCAACCTGGGCATGTGTCCTTGACTAGAATTGAACCTGGGACCCTTCAGCCCGCAGGCCTATGCTCTATCCACTGAGCCAAACCGGCCGGGGCTGCTGTTTCAGTTAACTAAAGCCTTTCTTGGGCACCAACCCAGAGGAGCTCTCAGTCTTGAGGGGCCAATATGTTCCAAGAGCCTAGGGAGCTGGGATACGAGGCAGAGGGGGCCATTCCAGAAGGGGCGGGGAGGCTGGCTCCTTGGGTGGAGAGGACAGGGAGGTGGGCGAGACGCCCGAGAAGAGGGCCAGTGGCTCCGGAGGATTCTGACCAGGAGCCGGGCGGAGGGCAGGGCCTCCGAGGAGGAGGAGGAGGAGGAGGAGGAGCAGATGTGGAGGTTAGACCATGAGACGGTCTTACTCTAACCTTCCGCGTCCAGCATCTTAGGGATGTCCAGGTACTTCTCTGCCACCTCGAAGGCCGTGTTCAGGTTCCCAATGGGGTCATCCTACATGGAGGTGGGGAGGAGCGGGGAGAGATCAAAGGTCAGCGGAGGGCAGAGGTTTGGGGGAGGGGGCTGGGGGTGTCGGAGGCCAACCTTGCGCAGTTTGGCGTAGTCGATGAGGTCGGGGCGGTGCCGGTGGATGAGCGCACAGAGGGCCAGGCCATCCTTCCAGCTGGACAGAGAAGGGGCTGGGTCAGGCCCGAGGTCAAGCAGAGGCCCTGTCCTACCCTTGCCCGGAAGCATTCCCATCAGGGCAGCTCCTCTGTCCAGTGGGGAAAGTCCTGACTCCTCGGCCTGGCACTGGAGGCCCTTTATTACCAGACGTGGACCACCTCCCGCAAGCTCACCATGACTCCTTCACACACGCAGGCTCAGGCCCCACCAATTTCTAGATGTTTCTGGCCTCCTGCCCACAAGGTCCTCTCTGGCCGAAGCCCTCCCGGGAACATCTCCAGTGCTCCCTCTCCCAGGAGGGCTCCCTCAGCCTCCTGGAGTCGATCAGCATTGCCCGAGCCCTCCTACTTTCAGACACAGTTCCAGGAACTCGGCTGTGACCTCTCCGCCCCACGCTGGAACAGGGGCCAGCTCCGGGCCCAGGCCTGGCAGAGGCCCCGCGCCCGCACTGACCCGCGGACAGACCTGGTGTGGAAGTTCTGCACGTTGACGTTGCGGTACGGCGCTGTCTTCCGCTGGCACCACAGCAGCAGGCCTTCCTTGGCCGAGGTTTCTGGGTGAGGACGGGGGTGTGTTCGCTGGGGAGGGGTCCGGGCCAGGCCCCCTGCCCTCACCTGCTCCTCCTCCCCACCAGCCCCGGCTCACCCTCCACGGAGATGTCCTGGATGGCAAAGCGCAGGATGATGGTCCAGATCATGCCCAGCGTCATCTTCAGGTTCCCATCCACGATCTCTGCAGGGCAGGGATGGGGCACGTCCCTCCTGGGGTTCAAGGCCCGGGCTACCAGCCTCAGCTACTCCCCCAACCCCCCTGCTCTGCTCTCTGGGCCTGGCCCCTCATCCCAGGGCTGGTGGGCACTCAGCTGTGTTACTAACATTGACTCTAGCACAGTCTAGGTAGCAGGGTACGGGCTGGCGTTTGGGGCACATTTGCTCCTTACAGTCCCTCCCATGAGGCACGGATGGCTGTCCCCACTGTTTGTTTTTTAAATATATATTTTATTGATTTTTCACAGAGAGGAAGAGAGAGGGATAAAGAGCCAGAAACATCGATGAGAGAGAAACATCAATCAGCTGCCTCTTACACCCCCCCCCCCCCCACTGGGGATGTGCCCGCAACCCAGGTACATGCTCTTAACCGGAATCAAACCCGGGACCTTTCAGTCCGCAGGCCGACGCTCTATCCACTGAGCCACACTGGTTTCGGCCCCATCGTTGAGATGAGGAAGCCGAAGCGCACAGAGGTGACTTGCTGGTGTCAGGAACCCCCAAACCCGGCCTAGGCCCCCTCCTGCCCCCTCCTCACCTTCAGCCCCGATGGACACCAGCCTAACCCCCTTGCCGGCGATGAAGTCCAGGGCCTTGTTGACGTTGGCGATTCTGTGGAAGCGCATCTTGCCTTTGTCTGGCCGGGGCAGCCTCTCTCCTGGGCGCAAAAGAGGAGGGAAAGGGTCAAAGGTCACGAGAGGAAGTCGGAGACCTTGTCCTCAAACTTTCCCCTCCGCCGCCAACCCCCTGCAGTCCCCGCTGCCCTATCCCCCCAGCTCCCGGGGCCCCCCCGCCCCAGCTCCCCGGGGCCCGTGCACGGGTCTGCACGCCTCACCTGAAATGACCTCGAGGAGCAGCATGAGCTTGAGGCCGTTGCGGAAGTCCTCCTCGATGTCCTCGATCTGGGTGCCTGCCTTGCGCAGGTGGGAGTTGCACCAGGCAGTGAAGGTCTGGGGGGAGAGCGGCGCTCAGACCCCTGTGCTGAGACAGTGCTCAGGGCCCCTGTCGGGGATCTCAGAGCCCAAGGCCCTGGATTCAAGTCTTGGCTCAGCCACCGATTTGCTGTGTATCTGGGCCGGTCCCTTTCCCGCTCTGAGCTTTCATTCCCCTGGCAGAGGGTCCCAGGCAGGTCTCAGTCTGGACTCTGAGCAGTCTCCAGCACTGGAGGGGGATTTAGAAAACCATAAAGCAGACACCCCAAAGTGTGGGGCCCGTACAAGGGCCAATGCAGGATGATAAAGCCGTTTTAAAATCGGAAGAATTCTGGGTCAAAGCACATCTGGTCTGAGGGTTTTGGCCGAGGGTCTGTGCCCCTGTGTATCTTTATATGAGTCCCGCCGACCTCTGCAGGCTGTGAATTGGCCTCCAGGTGCACTGAGTGAGCAAGAGCTTTGCAGCCTGAGGAGGGTCGGCTGGGCACGCGGGCCCAGCCTGATCTAGTTGGAGGAGGTGGCTCTCCTCCCCTGGCCCCCAGTTAGAAAAGCTGGTCTGGTGTATGGCTGTGTGCCTGCTGGGGAGGGGGTGACCTGGAGCCTGGAGCACAAGTTTCTGCCAAACTACCAGCCTTCAGGCCCGGATGCTCCTGGGTCTGTCAGCTATCATGTCCTTGGTCGAATCCATATTTGGGCTCCAATCCTCTCGTGTGCCCTCTCGTAGGCCCTCCAGTCTCCCCATCTGTACAGTTAAGGGATCAGACTCCATGTTGTTTCAGGTCCCCCTTCCCCGACCTGGCAGGATTCTAGAATTCAGAGCATGGGCCTCCCACAAAGCCGGTTCTCCCGTTAGGTGCCCTGGAAGCTATTGGGAATCCTTTCCCTCGGCCAGTTCCCTTCCTCACAGACAGCTTTCCAGGTGACCTGGGAGCGAGCGGGACCGGGAGGCGATGCTTCAGGTTCTTGAGGGGGTGTCGTTGCTAAGGGAGGGGGGGAGCGTCCTGCCCTGGAGGGGTCTGAGCGCTGAGCACAGGAAGGGCAGCTGACTCTGTAGTGCCTTCCACCCTGGCGTCTGGGATGCCCTGGAAATGGATGGGGCAGGGGGCAGGGGGCAGGGGCAGGGAGCAGGCAGGTCTGGGTGGGGCCTCCATGGAAAAGAAGGAGGCATTCTTTCATTCGACAAACATGATTTTAAAAAAATTTTGTTGTTAATCCTCTCCCGAGGGTATTTTTCCATTGATTTTTAGGGAAAGTCAAAGAGAGAGGGAGAGACAGAGAGAAACACATCGGTTGGTGGCCCCTGCACGAGCCCTGATCAGGGCCCCGGCTGGGGAGGAACCTGGAACCCCCAGGTACAACACGCCCTTGGCCAGAGTCAAACCCGGGATGGATGCTCTATCCACTGAGCCAAACTGGCTGGGTCCGAACATGATCCTTAATGAGATGTGGTCCCTGCCCTAAAGGAATTCACAGTCAATCCAAGGGCCACGTCGGCCCGAGAAGAGCCGCGTCGGCCCGAGAAGAGCCGGGAGAGACTCCAGGGGGGTCTCTGGGGCGCCTCCTGGGGAAGCTAGAATTGGGTGAGAGCTGGGATGGAGGAGCAGAAACTGTCCAGGCAGCAAAGGGCAGGCCAGGGCGTTCTGGGCAGGGCCAGCCACATGGGCAAGTGCTTGGCAGGAGGAGACAGCTGCTAGGTCTGCGGGCACGGCCGGAGGGAGCTGGGGCGCTGGGCTACGCCTGGTGAGGCAGAGGCAGAGGCAGGCCGGAGCACCAGCGGTGGCCAGGTCATGCACGATCTTGGGTGCTAAGTCAGGGAGTTTGAACTTGACCCTGAGAGCAACAGGGAGTCAGGGAAGCTTTCAGGCAGAGGAGGCGGCGGCGGGTGTGTGTGTGTGTGTGTGTGTGTGTGCAGAACGGTATTTTAATATATTTTATTGATTTTTCACAGAGAGGAAGAGAGAAGGATAGAGAGTTGGAAACATCGATGAGAGAGAATCATCTTCTTCACCGGGGATGTGCCCACAACCAAGGCACATGCCCTTGCCCGGAATCGAACCCGGGACCTTTCAGTCCGCAGGCCGACGCTCTATCCACTGAGCCAAACCGGTCCCGGCAGAACGGTATTTTTAAAAAACTCATTCTGGTTGCAGAGTGGAGACAGAAGACGTGGCAGAGCAGAAGGGAAAAGTGAGGAGATGGTGACCAGGACCAGAGTGAGAGAAAAGGGTGTCCATGGAAGGGAAGGTGGGGAGACAGAAACGTTTGTCCTTGCTGGAGTCCTAGCTCCCTGAGCTGGTCCCCTGCCCAGTTCCTGGCGCCCCAAACCGTGCCTGGCACATAGCAGGACGTTCTCAGGAA
Source organism: Pipistrellus kuhlii (assembly GCF_014108245.1). Lineage (NCBI taxonomy): Eukaryota > Metazoa > Chordata > Mammalia > Chiroptera > Vespertilionidae > Pipistrellus > Pipistrellus kuhlii. The sequence goes on along the minus strand of NW_023425558.1, from coordinate 783,481 downwards.
ACAGTGCGTGGATATTTCTGAGTGGGGGTGAATGAAGAGGAGGGCTCGGGCATCGGGTGGGAGGAGCTGGGAGTGTTCCCAGATGCAGAAGGGTAGCAGGGAGGAGGCAGGGCTGATGCTGAGCACAGAGAGTTCGCTGCACTGTAACAAACAGCGCTGGGTGAGAAAGAACGGACCGGAATGTCCAGCCTCCGGAGAAGCTGATTAGTGCAGAGCAGCCATGCTCCTCAGCCTCCGAGTGCATGGATGAGGGGGGCGGCTGGAAGTTGGACGGAAAGGATATTCCCGTTAAGTGACAAAGGCGCGTTACAGAGAGGCCTGAGTCTTAAGAAGGGCACGTGGACCCGGATGTGGGAGAGGCCAGGCCGGGGCGGGGGTAAGGGTAAGAGTTGTTGCACAGCCGGGACCGGTTTGGCTCAGTGGATAGAGCGTTGGCCTGCGGACTGAAGGGTCCCGGGTTCGATTCCAGGCAAGGGCATGTACATTGGTTGCGGGCACATCCCCGGTGGGGGTGTGCAGGAGGCAGCTGATCGATGATTCTCTCTCATCGATGTTTCTAACTCTCTATCCCTCTCTCTTCCTCTCTGTGAAAAATCAATTATTATATATATATATATATATATATATATATATATATATATAGAGAGAGAGAGAGAGAGAGAGAGAGAGAGAGAGAGAGAGAGCGCCAGCCCGTATTTTCCAGCGTATAAGACGACTTTTGAAACGAAAAAAAGTCAACCGAAAATCGGGGGCAAAAGACCAAAATTTCACAAAAATTACCTGCAGATCTTGATGGCAAAGTAAGTCTTTTCTTTGAAGTGGGGGGTAGTCTTATACAGCAAATATAGGCCTTAAGTTATGTTTTAACTGTAAAATTAGGGGGTCGTCTTATACGCCGGAAAATACGGTGTGTGTGTGTGTGTGTGTGTGTGTGTGTGTGTGTATAGAGAGAGAGAGAGAGAGAGAGAGAGAGAGAGAGAGAGAGAGAGAGAGAGAGAGTTGTTGCACAGCAGACGGCAGCTGGAGCCAGGGCAGGGTGACATCACCAGGAGATTGCTGGACCCAAGGACCACTGCAGGGCTCGGAGACAGGTGCGAGAGGAGCCAGGGGAAGCATGTCACCTGGGGAGACTTGTCAGCTGAGCCTCCTGGCCCCTGGAGCCGTCTTCTGTCACCGAGCCCGGCAGAGCTGCTCTGATGCTAAACCCTGGGATTCTCAGGTCCTGCAGGTTTCACCGAGCACCCTGCTCCCTGCCGGGCCTGGAGCCGTGCTGTCGGCGAATGCCGAGCAGGGCCCAGTAGCCTGGCTGCAGCCCCCAGGCCTGGATCACTTCTCTTTAGGGAACCAGGTGCCCTCCCCCGCCATGGGGAAAGTCTGGGAGTGAAAACAGCTCCGGAGAGCGGGCCCCAGCACCCTGCGAGGCTGGGCCACAGCAGCAGCTGCCGTGTGCCCCTCGCCAGCTCCCCCGCAAGCTGCTGCCTCAGCACCCAGCGGCCATCTGGCCGGAGAGTCAGGTTTCTGCGTAAGGGGACCCAGGCTCCCGCCTCCCCAGGCCCGTGGCCTTTCCAGCAGGCTCCGTGCTGGGGCAGGGAAAGAGGGGGAATGCGGCCAGCGAGGGGAAAGACCCTCAGGGGGGGGGTGGGAGGGGGTCCTGTTTTCTGACAGCATATGATTTGGGTCCTATTTCTGCCTCTTTCTAGTCCTCAGTTTCCTCACTTGACCATTGGAATAAAGTGACTCCGGACACCATGCTGGAGAGATACGGAGGAGCGAGCGGACGGGAAGGGATCTCCGGCGGTTGTCCCACCCGGACATTCCCAATCCCTTTACCGGCTGCCTGGCTGCCAGGGCGGGGCCTGGGAACATCTAGCTGGAGAGGTGGGGTAGGTGTAGGGAGAAAGAGATGATTCTTCCAGAAACCCTCAAGCTTGGATCTCCTGAGCTAAGGCCAACTCAGGAGAAGTAGGCAGTGGACCCAGGGAAACCATCCTGGGGGTTCCCCAGACACTCTCCTTGTCATCCTAACCCCCTCCTGAGGGCTCCCCGCCCTCTCTTCCAGCCCGGGGGGACCACAGAGGGCTGGTGGGCAGAGCCTGAGCGAGGGAGTGGCACTCTGCAGGCTCTACCGCCCAGCACTGACGGGCTTCTCGGGCCTCAGTGATGCCATCAGGAAATGGGCTGGTACTCACTTTCCGCTGCTGCTTCTCCCAGGCCGGGTCCAGCAGCAGGTCGCGATCCCAGTCCTCCTCCTGTTCCATGTACTCGCCGCCGCCGCCGCCCGCGAAGGGCCCCTCCCCGGCCCCCAGGCCCTCGGGCTGCAGAACCATCATCATCGCCCCGGAGTCCTGGCCTCGCTCTGCCCGGGGCTCTCCAGGACACCGGGCCCGTTAAGTAGCGCCGGGCCCGGCCCCGGATCGGATTCACGCTAAATATGGGGGTGGGGGGGAGGGGCCGAATGGGGCGAGGGCGCTCAGGTCGGGATCGGTCTGAGGCTGCACTGGGCCTGGGGCCTGCAGACTTTGGGGGCGTTGGTTGGATCCCGTGACGGAGATCGGGGTTCGAGGTCCAGCTCCGCCGCTAGGGCGCCGTCTGAGCTCGGGAAAGCCGGGGCCCCTCTCGGTTTCCTTCCATCGGAGATGACAACAGTCACAGCGGCTGCAGACCGCTCCTGACCCTCTCCTGGAGGCGCCGGTGGGACACCGGGAGCCCTGGCCCCATTCCACAGGCAGGAACACCGAGGCGCAGAGAGGTTTTGAACGTTTTCTGGGGTGACTCAGGGAGACACTCGAGCATGGGGAGGGGCTCCGGGCCAGCTGGATGGGCCGGCGCAGGGCTATTAATACCGGGGAGGCTGGGGGTCACGGGGAATGTGCTGAGCCGGGAAACCCCGACGCCACCGAGGGTGCAACTCAATCCCGCGGGCTCACTGGGAGCCGGACGAGCGAGCGGCGCTGCAGCGGGCGGGGCGGGGCCTCCTGGTGGGCGGGGCTCCAGCTGCGCTGCCCCGCCCCAGTTCCAGCGCCAACGGGATTCCAAGCGTCTATTGGCTCATGGGCCGTCCAATCACATCTTCGCATCCACGAGCTGCTCCACGTGACTCTCACCTCACAGCAACGCCCCCAGAGCTGCCATTGGTCGGGGCGGACTTCCGTCTGACACTCTCCCCGCCCCAATGCGGAAGCGGCGGGTGGGTCCGGGCCATGGGGCAGCCCCGGGCGGTGGGGAGCGCGGACGGGCCGCCCACGCGGCTGCCCCTCGTGCTCACCGCGCTGTGGGCGACGGCGGTGGGCCTGGAGCTGGCCTACGTGCTGGTGCTGGGCCCCGGGCCGCCCCCGCTGGGACCCCTGGCCCGGGCCTTCCAGCTGGCGCTGGCCGCCTTCCAGCTGCTTAACCTGCTGGGCAACGTGGGGCTCTTCCTGTGTTCGGACCCCAGCATCCGGGGCGTGATGCTGGCCGGCCGCGGGCTAGGCCGGGGCTGGGCGTGAGTGGGGCTCGGGGTTCGGGGGGGTAGCGGGAGCCTTGGGCAAGGGGCGGGGCCTCGGGACCTGAGGATGTTAGAACCAGATTCGATGGGATTCGCTTGTTAGAACCAGAGAACCCATGTAGAACCCGGATGGGAGAGCTAGGAGGATCACTTATTCACTTAGACATGTTCCTGAGCGCCTGCTATGTGCAAGGTAAACTACAGGCATAATAAATAAATTATATAGAATGTTAGGAGATGGTGGTAAGGAAACAAAATGTAGAGCAGTTTTAAATAGGGTGGACAAGGTAGGCCTCATTGAAGAGGTGGCGTTTAAGCAAGGTTTGAAGAAGGTGGGGGAGTTAGCCACTTGGGAATCTGGGGGAAGAGTGTTCCAGGCAGAGGGAAGAGACACCATAAGGGCTCTGAGGCAGTTATGTGCTTAGCATGTTCCAGGAACAGCAAGAAGGCCAGTGTGGCCAACGTGGAGTGAGAGAAGGGGAGGACAGAGCTTAGACATGCGAAGACCTAGTAGGACATTGAAGGTTTTGCTTTTTACTAGAAGGGCATGGGGAGCCATTGGAGGGTGGTTGTTTTTTAAAAATATTTTTTTTATTGATTTTGTACAGAGAGGAAGAGAGGAATAGAGTTAGAAACATCGATGAGAGAGAATCATCGATCAGCTGCCTCTTGCACACCCCCTACTGGGGATGTGCCCGCAACCAACGTACATGCCCTTGACCTGAATCAAACCTGGGACCTTTCAGTCCGCAGGCCGATGCTCTATCCACTGAGCCAAACCGGTTTCGGCTGGTTGATGTTTTTTAACATTTAATTTTAATTCTCACCTGAGGATGTGTGTGTGTGTGTGTTTATTGATTTTAAAGAGACAAGCTGAGCTGGGACCGGTTTGGCTCAGTGCATAGAGTGTCGGTCTGCGGACTAAAAGGTCCCGGGTTCAATTCTGGTCAAGGGCATGTACCTTGGTTGCGGGCACATCCCCAGTAGGGGGTGTGCAAGAGGCAGCTGATCGATGATTCTCTCTCATCGATGTTTCTAGCTCTCTATCCCTCTCTCTTACTCTCTGTGAAAAATCAATAAAATATATTTAAAAAATAAATAAATAAAAATAAAGAGACAAGCTGAGAGAGGACAAGAGAGAGAGAGAAACATTGACGTGAGAGAGAAACATCCATCGGTTGCCTACCATATATGCCCGACTGGGGATAAAAAATATAACCTGGTTATGTGCCCTGACTGGGAATGGATCTCAAGACCTTCCGTCCATGGGGCGACGCTCCAACCAGCTGAGCCACACTCGCCAGGTTGCTATTGGAAGATTTTGAGCAGAGGAGGGACATGACTTAGATTTTGTTGTTGTTCATCTTCATCCAAGGATATTTTTTCCCCATTGATTTTTTTAGAGAGAGTGGAAGGGAGAGGGAGAGACCGGGAGAGAAACATCAATGTGAGAGAGACACATCAATTGGATGCCTCCCGCACATTCCCTGATAGGGATTGGGGACCGTGCCTGCAACAAAGGTACGTGCCCTTGATGGGAATGGAACTCCTGCAGGCTGATGCTCTGACCACTTGAGCAAAAGCGGCTAGGGCATGACTTAGACTTTTAAGGATCAGTCTAGCTCAGTGGTCAGCAAACCACGGCTCCTGAGCAAAATGCGACTCTTTGGCCCCTTGAGTGTGGCTCTTCCACAAAATACCACGTGTGGGCGTGCATGTACCGTGCGACGGAAACTCCGTGGCCCATGCGCAGAAGCCGGTTTCGGCCTGGGGGAGTCTATTTTGAAGAAGTGGTTCAAATGCCGAGCCACACCCACGGGGCCGACGAGCCGCGTGTGGCTCTCGAACCCTGGTTTGCTGACCGCTGGTCTAGCTGCTGGGGTGAGACTACACTAGGAGGGGACCAAGGTGGAGTCGGGAAGACTAGTCAGGAGGAGGTTGCCATATCCAGGTGAGAGTTCATGGTGACTTGGGCCAAGCGGTGACGGCGGAGGAAGGCAGAAGTTTGCTCCTGGTGAGAGCCGGAGAAAGGCCTCAGGACTAAGGATGTCAGAGCCGAAGTGCCCTCGGGCCGCAGTGCTGGGCCGGGAGGGCCGGGAAGCGGGGTCCAGCCTGCATTTGCCTGTGAATAACCTGAGGCTCAGCAAGGGCAGCCTCCGCTTTCCCAGGACGGGCTCGCAGGCAGGAGCCGGGCACTCGGAGCTGCTGGGGGCACTGACCCTGGGCCCCTTCCTTGCAGTTACTGTTACCAGTGCCAGAGCCAGGTGCCGCCCCGCAGCGGGCACTGCTCCGCCTGCCGCGTCTGCATCCTGCGCCGGGACCACCACTGCCGCCTGCTGGGCCGCTGTGTGGGCTTCCACAACTACCGGCCCTTCCTGTGCCTGCTGCTCCACGGCGCCGGCGCCCTGCTGCACGTCTCCGTGCTGCTGGGCCCCGCCCTGGCCGCCCTGCTGCGCGCCCACCCGCCCCTCCACACCGCGGCCCTCCTCCTGCTGCCCTGGCTCATGCTGCTCACAGGTGGGACCAGGGAGGCCGCCCAGAGGCAGAGGCCCTGGCAGGGGCCAGGCTGGTGGGAGGAGGGACACTGGGCAGGACCCTGGGGACCCAGCGGCCCTCCTCTTGGGAGGCAGGCAGGACTCAATGTCCCTGCCTACCCAAGATAAAAGCCACGGGTCTTTTATACTCTTTGTCCCTGCGCCCCCCCCCCCCCCCCCCCAGTGCTCTGGGCCTTCTCCCCCCTGCCTCCTGGCCCCTACACCCACGGTCCACTCCGAACCCTGGTCCTGTGGTTCTTGTCCAGCAGATACTTGTTACCCACGTGGGCCGGATGAGGCCTGGGAGGCCTCAGAGAGACGCTCTGCTTTTCCGGCGTGGCACACAGCACCGCTGTCATTAACTGAGCAGGGATCTCATGTCTGTGAGCTCCCCGAGGCCAGAGGTTCCGTCTGCCGTTCAGAGCATTTGGGAGGCGGCTGGAGGGCAGGAGCTGGGCCGGGGGGACCGGGCCCGCTGCCGCCCCTGATCCTGTCCGCTCTCTCTTGCAGGCAGAGTGTCCCTGGCGCAGTTCGCGCTGGCCTTCGTGACCGACACGTGTGTGGCGGGCGCCCTGTTCTGCGGGGCGGGGCTGCTCTTCCACGGCATGCTGCTGCTCCGGGGCCAGACCACCTGGGAGTGGGCGCGGGGCCAGCACGCTTACGACCTGGGCCCCTGCCACAACCTGCAGGCGGCCCTGGGGCCCCGCTGGGTCCTGGTCTGGCTCTGGCCCTTCCTGGCCTCCCCGCTGCCAGGGGACGGGATCACCTTCCAGACCACAGCTGACGTGGGGGTCGTGGCTTCCTGACTCCAGGGAGAGCCAGAGCCGTGCGGGGAGGGAGGGAGGGAGGGAGGAGGGGAGAAGGGACTCATAAGCCATTTCAGGCCCACGCCCGGCTCAGGTCGAGGGGCGGGCTGGGACTTCATGTCTGCTTCCAGCAGCTCCAGCCCCATCCTTGGCCTTGCCCCTGCCCAGCGTGGACTCAGTATCCAGGGCTTGGGCCCTGTGCATCTGCCTCTATCAGTGGCCCCGAGTGCAGTGGAGGGTCTGGCAAGGGGCTCTTGGCCAACCTCTGCCCCTTTGCCAGATGAATAAAGCACCCACTTGACTCCCGGATTCCCTCCGCTGTGGGTTTCTGGTCCCTCCCTGCGGCCCGGCTGCTGTTTCAGGTTCCTTTGCTGGTCACGGCTGGGAGCATGGAACACCTGGGAGCCGGGCGCTGCCTCTGGCCGGGTGGGATGGGGTGGGAGCACCAGCTGGCAGGTATTGAGCCAGGGCATGATCAGCATCTACGATTCTATTGTGTTTTTCCCTCAACCAAGAATATTTTCCTATTGATTTTTAGAGACAGTGGGAGACAGACAAACACTGATGTGAGACACATCGATTGGTTGCCTAGGAGCCTGCAACTGAGGTTCTTGCCCTTGGCCAGGATCAGACCTAGGACCCTTCAGTCCGTACACAGACTGATGCTCTATCCACTGAGCCAAACCGGTTAGGGTCCATCTAAAATTCTTTCCCAGGTTCATTGCTTAGAGTTAGAAGCATTCCCACATTCACATTTCACGGAACCTCTAGCTCACCTGGTACTCTGAGCGGCAGTTATGTAGGTAGGAAACCTAAGGCTCAGAACTGATGGGATAGGATAAGTCCATGGGGTAGTAAATGGGAGTCGGGATTTGAACCCAGCTTTCTCCTTCAAGCATCTGTGGCAGGTGGTGCTGACAGGGCTGTGCTCTTCTTGGGCCTGGTTGGGGGCTACTTAATCTTTTTGTTTGCATCTAGTAACTAGTTAAATGTGGCAGGTTTTCAGCACATAAATGTACCTGTTTCCTCTTAAAATCTGAAATGATAGTAAAGAAATAAAAAATAGCCCTAACTGGTTTGGCTCAGCGGATAGAGTGCTGGCCTGCAGACTGAAGGGACCCGGGTTCGAATCCAGTCAAGGGCAGTTGGTTGCAGGCACATCCCCAGTAGGGAGTGTGCAGGAGGCAGCTGATGTTTCTTTCTCATTGATATTTCTCACTCTCTATTCCTCTCTGTGAAAAATCAATAAAATACAAATTTTTTAAAAAGGAATAAAAGAATAGGAAGAAGACAGCAGCAGAGCAGAGAGCCCCGAGTTTTAGACGACGGAAAGCAAATGGAGGTCACTTGCTCTCTCAGCGGAGGAGTCGAGATTGCGATTGTGTTCCCAGACGGAGGGGCCTACAGGCAGCCAGGCTGCCTCCCAGGACCTGCAGATGCTCAGGAATTCCATGAGCAACGTGGAAGGCAAGGTCTGGGGCTGACGAGGGGCTGGCCCAGTCTGAGGAGCAGCTAGGATGGCTTTCCCCCCAGTGCCCACCCCACCCCCGACAGCCAAGCAGCCACCCTCTGGGGGGGCGAGGAGGCTGTTTGAGGAAGCTTTACGTCTCGGGGCACTGGAGCGGATAGAATGAGAGGCAGGACCAACATGGGATTAAGTGAAAGCCTCCAGACGCTGCCTGGGAGGCTGCTCTGAGACATGGGCATGGCAAACCACCTGTCCCATTTACCCCTCCTCCAGAATCTTTTTGTGTGTTTTTGTTTCTGAGGGGGTTTTAAGATAAAAAGGAGATGTGAGAAAATATTTATAAAGAGGAACATGCTCCCACCCAACTAAGAAATGGATACCATTCCCTTTGCAGTCCCTCCCGTGCCCTGCCTGGTAGAGGACACACTAGTCTCAATCGCTCTCTGGCTCTGTTCTGTAGTTTCATTACATTTGTATTGGTTCTGCATGTTTTGAATTTTATGTAAATGTTTATTTGCATGTTTGTTCTATGACTTGCTCTTTCACTCAGTGTCTGAGATTTGTCTAAATGCGCAGCTGTAGGGCACTCCTCCTTTGCTGAATGGTGACCCTTTGACTGTACCACAATCTGTTTTTCTATTCTGCCCCTCTGTGTATGATCCCCTGTGATCTGTTCTTGATCCTGTGCTTCCGTGTAGAATTTAGAATCAGCTTGTGACGTTCCAACAGTAAAAACCTCTTTGAGACTGTGAATGGAACTGAATCTACAGGTCAGTTTTGGGGAATCAACATCTACATGAAATTGAATTTTCCAGTCAATGCCATTCGGTCTGATAGCAGACACTGCGATTCCTATTCTTTTCTAAGTCTGTGAATGTGTTTTCTGTGCTCAGAATGTGGTCTCCGGTAAACGTCCCTGTGGACTCAGGAAATGTGTGTTCTCTGGGGAAGCAGTCTGGGGGTGTCAGTTATATCCAGCTGATTGATGGTGTTGTTGAGCTCCTTGAAAGGACACCACAATCGAAGACTGAACAGAGAACAAAAAGAGCTGAGAAAATAATAGCACTTTAAAAACAATTTCAGAGAAGAGCTGGAAGATACAAATCTCTCAAAAACAGAATAAAAGGACAATAAGAGATGAGAGAAGAAAATCAGAGGATCGGTCCTGTTCTCTCTGGATTTAACAGATGCTGGCCTAATCAGAATTCGAGAGAAAATGGGAGATTTTCCAGAACGGAAGGATGCACATCTCTACCCACAGCAGAATAAGACACAGAATAAGGTGTGTCCTGACATTTCAGAGCCTCAAAGAGAGGAGGTTAGGGACTTCTCAATAGCATTACAAAAATAAAAATGAATAGGAGTACTGCCTGAAAATGATTTTTATGCATGAAAATGATTCTCAACTTCAAGTTTTATGACCTGAACTATCACATATATGTATGAATTGAATAAAGAGAATTTCAGCCTGGCTGGTGTGGCTCAGTGGGTGAGCATTGACCTATGAACCAGGAGGTCACAGTTCGATTCCCAGTCAGGGCACAGGCCTGGTTGGCGGCTCAGTCCCCAGTGTGGGGAGGGAAGGTGCAGGAGGCAGCTGACCAGTGACTCTCATCGATACTTCTATTTCTCCCTCAAATCAATAAAAAAAAATATTTTTAAGAAAAAATTTCAGACAAACAGTGCCTTATGATGTGAACTCTGGTGGCTTTTTAGAGAAAGGACCTGTGGATGTGCTTCACCAGAGGAGGGGTGCAGACGCTGGAGGAAGACAGGGCCAGGATTGGGTGCTGGCAAAGGGAGCCAGCAGACGTGCCCCCTGACGGAGGCCAGTGTCCAGTAAAGGAGGACCGGTCAGACCCAGCACAGAAAACTAAGCAAATGAAAAAAACAGGCTCATTAATTCCATGAAGAACAAAAAGGGACTCAAATTATTTAATTACAGTCCGATTCTTGGTTCACAGTAAATATAAATTGTAATCCAAACTGAATGTCAATTTACCTACAAACTGAAAAGACAAGGGAGGTGTCCCTCATCTGTTAGGGACAGGGAGCCAACAGACAGTGTCTGAGGTTGACAAATGGAGCAAGACCAGTGCAAGCATGATACACCATCAATAGCCGAGGTAACTGCAGATGAGTGCAGGGGAGCAGCACCAGGGTGGGGAGACGCTCTCTGCTTAGGGTCTAATCCATGGTACTTAGCAGGCCGTTTTAGACAAATATTTTTTTTACAGGCATCAACTCCTCCTCAATGTACACAATTTCCTGGAGTCCTGACCAGTGAGGCCCTGGGTCCCGTGCACTGCTTCTTGCTTCATTTACACTGACCACATCACCACAGTTCATGTATTTTAGTGACAGCACATGGGAGTCCATCATGTAAGCGCACCTTAGTTGCTGGGCACAGGAGCAGTTTCTCCGCTGTCGCCGTGAACAGCCATGAGAAGAACCCAGAGGAGTTCACACAGTTCGTCACCGGACTGGGGTGAAGGGGACTGTGAGGTCATCTGGGTCATCACAGCCACGGGAGCAGTGATGGCCCAGCCCCGAGCACACAGCACCGGTGACGAGGGCTGCACCTTGTAGGGCAGGCCCTCGTGGGACAAGCTTCCTGAAAGCTCTTCGGGTGAAGCTGAGTCTGGCTGACAGTGACCTGCTGTGCCCCCATGCCCTCTCCCTGTCTGTCCATTTCCAGGTGAAACCTCCAACTTGTTCTCCCTGCGCATCAGTTGCTTTGATCGAGAACCCTCCACCACCCTCTCCCAGTTGGTCCGTGTCTGGAAGAGGCCGGACTGTACAGAGAAGGGGGGGGGGGCTCTTCTCTGTCTAGACCCCTTGCTTCTCTTAACCATTTGTACGCCATAAGCATCTATAGACGCAAGCAGCAGACCTTTATAAATTAAATTCAAAATATCGTGGCAGTTAACTGATTAATCTGGCCCCAGAATGCATTCCTCAGGGGGCGAGGGGGTGGCTGTCCCTCGCTGTGTCTTGGGCACAGGCTGCCTGGCAGTGGCAGTCAGCTCGGGGCCCTGGGCCTCGGGGCAAAGGCTGTTGTTATTCCTGCCAAGTTTTTGCTGGCGCCGACACCTCCCTCCCTCTGAGGGGCTGCCAGGCCCATAGGATTTCAGAGCAGAACTGGTCACACTGCCTCAGTTTACACAAGGGAAACTGAGGTCCCCAGGAGTTGGCTTACAACCCTGAGCTGTCACCACACATCGGGCTGCTCCTGCTCAGAGCGGGGAGGTGCAGGTCCTCCGGGAGTGGGGCTCCTAGCTCAGGAGTGGCCCCAGAATGCTGGGAGGTGGCCAGGCAGACAGCCAGGGTATGAAGCACCGAGGCCGGGACTGTGGTCTCTGGTTCTTGTGGCTAAACGTGTGCCATTGCTCAGCCTCTGACCACTCAAGCCTCTTGTCCGTGCCTTTCCAGCGAATCCCCTCACACCGGCCGCTGCCAGGTGAACTCCCACCTACACGGCTGCTCTGGCTCCTGGGCACAGAAGCACATCTTGATTGGCAGCTCTGGGCTTCCTCCCCATGCCACTCCCCCGAGCCAAGCTGCCCCTCTGCTCTGCCCACTGAGCCTGCCTCTTCTGGGCGTACGTTCTGGACACAAGCATCCTGTCAGGGGCAGCGCCTGTGTGGTCTCAGGAACGTGGTCCGGGCTGGGCCACGAGCTCCCTGCATGAGTGCCCTCTGCCCTCTGCCCTCTGCCCTCTGCATGGCGCATCACAGGCCTGAGACCCTGACTGAGGCCGAGATTTCAGAAAGCCCCTGTGGGGGGGCAGCTACACTCTGGGCCCCTGAACAGGAGGGGCCCTGCTCAGCGATGAGGGGCTGAACTGGCAGCAGCCAAGCTCCTGGGACCCCCGGGAGCAACGGGGGCTCAGTCTCCCCCAGTAACGCCTGACTGCCCCCGGCCAGGCCGCAGCCGACTCTGTGGGCCGGCGGCAGCAGTGAGCTGTGCCTGGGGAGCTGCCAGGACAAGCGGCCGGGCCCCCGTTTCACCTCGATGCCTCAGAGCCGCCTCTGGGCTCCGTGCGGTTTCTGGAGGAAACGGGAGGACGGAGAAGCAGCAGGAGCCCAGCGAGCGGGGCCTGCACCGCCCTGGGGAGCAGGGCCTGGACCTCCTGGCACTCGCTGACCGCTGCTGGAGGTGGCCCGGGACGGACGGTGAGCACGGGGGCTCAGGAGGGGGAGGGAGCTGTGGCCCAGCACCTGCTGCGCGGGGAGCAGGCGCCACTGCCTCCATCAGCTCAGTGAAGGGCTGGGTCTTCCTGGTCCCAACTCCGCAGGCGCTTTACCGCCAGCCCGGCTCAGGCAGCCGCCAGCCCCTCGCTCACGGGCATGTTGATGTGGGCACTCAGCAGGGGTGCGCTCTGGCCTTCTCGAAGCACTAGCACCTGTGGAGGAGGTTTCACCTGTGGAGCAGCGTCATGGCCCCCGGGGCCCGGCCCCCTGCTCAGTCCGCACTGACCCTGAGACAGGCCCCCGGGGCCCGGCCCCCTGCTCAGTCCGCATTGGCCCTGAGACAGGCCCCCGGGGCCCGGCCCCCTGCTCAGTCCGCACTGGCCCTGAGACAGGCCCCCGGGGCCCGGCCCCCTGCTCAGTCCGCACTGGCCCTGAGACAGGCCCCCGGGGCCCGGCCCCCTGCTCAGTCCGCACTGGCCCTGAGACAGGCCCCCGGGGCCCGGTCCCCTGCTCAGTTCGCACTGGCCCTGAGACAGGCCCCCGGGGCCCGGCCCCCTGCTCAGTCCGCACTGGCCCTGAGACAGGCCACTCCTGTGCAGACGCCCACCCCACAGGCAGCCACGGGGACCTGTCCACACGCTCCCCCTGTCCCCCCCGAGCGGTACCAATGGCAACCTACCTTGATGACGTCTGAGATGCCCTTGTCACTGAGACTCTCCACAAAGGTCTCCAGGGGGTAGCTGAGCCCTGGCACCAACAAGGGGACCTGCGTTTGGGGACAAAGACGGTGGGAAATCCGCCCTCGGGCCCGGGAAAACCGGGACGTGCCCCCTGAGGCAGACAGGCCAATCGCTGCCGCAGGGCCACAGGCTCTGGGGGAGGCACAGGGGGCCCGCATGGCGGCTCCCCCAGCGCCGGCTGCGGCTGAGACCGCGCAGGCTGGGAGGAGGGCAGCGAGGCGGGTCTTGGGTGCTCTCCCCGGAGGCCCTGCCGTGCCCTCGCCTAACCTGCGGCTGCAGCCGCTCCAGCCCTCACCTCCGGCCGGGTGGAAGCTCTGTGGGCATTAACCAGCCCCCACCCCACCTTTCCGCGTCCCCGGAGGCTGTCCCGCACCTTGAAGAAGGCCCTGGGCAGGGCGTAGAGCGCCTCGTTGTGCAGGAAGCAGACGAGCAGCCCCAGAAGGGGCCGGGCCGCCGAGGTGTTCTGCAGGTGGAGCGTGAGCTTGAAGGTGGGGCCCAGGCCTTGCACCTGTGGAGGGAGGGGCGGGCAGACCTGGTGGCCTCGGGCGGGAACACAGTGTGCCCTGGCCCTGCGTCCTCATCAGGGTCCCCAGTCACCTCCTCCACCTGTTCTAGCGATAGCTCGCTGTCCCTCTGCCTCCCAAAAGGCCCAGAAGGCTGGCCCCTGTGGGTACGGAATCAGCCAAGGCCCAGGCCGGGAAGAGGCAGATGGGGGGTCAGAGGCAGAGCTGGCCTGGGGATACAGGTCCCCGTGTCCTCACCACTGCCCCTGCCCCTCTCCTAGAGCTTGGCCCGCCTCCCCTCCCGTCCTGCAGTGGCCGAAGTGATTTCATTTTCCTCCCTCTTACCCCCGCTGCCCTGTAGCCTCTTCCTCTCTCCCCCCCCCCGCCTTTCTTTAGGGAAAGAGGAGTCAGAAACCCAGCTGGGCCAAGTGGCACACCTCAGGGACCTGTGGGAGCTGGCTGGAGCCCTGAGGACCCTGAGGCCACTGTGCCTGGGTGTGTGGGCTCCTCCGGGCCCGGGCCAGCCTCAGGGATCCTGGCTCCGGGGGCTCCGCAGCTGCTGAACCGAACAGCTGTCCTCCCGCGCACAGCGGGAGGGTCCTCCGGGCCCCTGGGACGGAACACCCCGCGGCGAGGACCCGTGTGCCCTGCCCCACGCCCGGCTTGTCTGAGCACGGCCGGGACGAGGGAGCTGCAGTGTGTCCCTGAGCGGCCAGCCGCGGGCAGAGGCGGCACAGGGAGAGACGAGACGCTCTCACAAAGCGGGCCTGTGGGAGGTGAGAAGGGGCACGGGGCCGAGCTGACTTGGAATTGGCTCTGGGCTGCAGGGCTCCCTGCTCTGCCCTCTGCTCTGAAGCTGCGGCTGCCCCGCGGCTGCGCTCACCACGGCGTGCAGCTTGAGGGGCTCCCGGGCGGTCGCGGACACGGGGCTCAGGCTGGACTCGAGGGCCTGCACGTAGGCACGGGCGGCCCGGAGGCGCAGCAGGTACAGGTCGGTCTGGAAGGTCCGGTGCATGGCTGAGGAGACACAGGGCTGACGCTGGAGGCGGGAGGGGAGGCGGGTGGGGAGGGGGCGGGGACAGTACAGGACGGAGGTACATTGGCAGGGTCTGCAGAGGGTGGGCATGTGGGGAGAAGGAGGCCTTCTGATGACACTGGTGCTGGACCACTCCCTGCTTCCTCCGCTGAATGCCAAGGGCTCCCGCCCTCACCCACAGCTCCTTCCGCCTGAGGAAGTTATTTGTGGGCCCGTGGCCTCTGAGGCTGGACTACCGGAGGCACAGCTTGCACAGCCACCAGCTCTCCTCCCACTGCTCGGGGCCCAGGCCGCATGCGCCCCACTCACTGCCTCAGGGCAGGAGAGGAGAAGGAGAAGGAGGAGAAGGAGGAGGAAGAGGAGGAGGAGGAGGAAGAGGAGGAGGAGGAGAAAGAGGAGGAAGAAGGAGGAGGAGGAGGAGGAGGAGGAGGAGGAGGAAGAGGAGGAGAGAGGAGAGGAGGAGGAGGAGGAAGAGGAGGAAAGGAGGAGGAGGAGGAGGAGGAAGAGGAGGAGGAGGAGGAAGAGGAGGAGGAGAGGAGGAGGAGGAGGAGGAGAGGAAAGGAGGAGGAGGAAAGAGGAGGAGGAGGAGGAGGAGTAGGAGGGAAAGAGGGGAGGAAAGGAGGAGAGGAGGCGGAGGAGGAGGATTCGGAAAGGAGGAGGAGTTTAGTGAGAGGCGGAGGGGGAAGAGGAGGCGGAGAGGAGGAGTCGGAGGAAAGACTAGGGAGCAGCATGCAGTCGGATAGGAGGAAGATTAGTCTTAAGAAGGAGGCTTCCTCTTACATTCTTCCCCTTCGGAGAGGCTTCCTTCGAGCGCGGGGCCCAGTCTCACCGGTGCCGGCCTCCCGCTCGCGCAGCGTCTGGTCCACGTAGAGCCGAGTCTTCCGGGGCACGCTGAGTTTCGTGGCCTGGGCTGGCGGGGGGCCCAGCTCCCCGCCCCCCTCCACGAACACTGCCGTGCGCTTCAGGATCTTGATGATCAGGCCACCACCTGGGGAAGCGGAGCCAGAAACAGCTGTGTGCTCCCCGTCACTACCTTCCAATCTCTTTCCCTGACAATCCTCCTCATTTCTGCCCTGCTGCCCAGACCCCGAATCTCTGCACGGAATGAAGTCTGTCCAAACACCCCCCTACCATCAGATATTTCATTCGTTTCAGTTATATGGGGAGCACTTTGACGATCCTGGTGGGTAGGCGCTGAGGATGCTGGGTGAACCGGAGACACAACCCAGCCACGGGCTTGGCCCTGAGGTCGCCATGTCAAACGCTGATGAGCTGTCCCCTGTGTCTGCCAGCCCTGCTTTCCACACCCCCGTCCTCCCGTGCCTCACGCCCACCTCTCCCCCAGGATCTGGCCTGCCCCTTCACTCCCAGCTCCAACTCCCGTGCCCGGTCCACGCCCCTCACCTCGCGTGGTCATGATGAGGGTGTTGTCTTCCCGCCCGAAGCGGCCGAAGCACAGGCTGGTCACTGCATCCTGCGGGCAGACACGAGTTTACTTGGGAAAACACTGGGGAGGAGAGCAGGCTGCGGCAGAGGGGGCAGGTCGGGCACCCCAGGGGAGATGTGAGGCGAGGCCTGGGCAGTGCTGCCTCTGCACGGCCACAGTTCCAGACTCAGCATCCTGGGCTTGTGGGGGCGGCTTCCTAAGAAGCTTCCGAGACCGGTCTTCCTCCCTCTGTCCTCACAGCTGCCTCTCAACACCAACACGATCACGTGGATTCTTCCAAAAAACCTCCGATGGCTCTGTTCTCCCTGCCCCCCTTCCCATGTGCCTCTAGCCCACCTCTCCTGTCAATTCTTTACTCTCCCTTCTCCCATCCCACACAGCACCTGCCCTCAAATTTTATTTTGTGGCATAGGACCCCTGACACATCCATACACACATACGTTTCACTTGTGATTCACACTGAATTTTCTGTTGCAGGTGGTGACCCATTAACTTGATTTAATGATTCACAACTTAATGATTGAAAAACTCTGGTCCAAACTACCTGGATTCCCTAATCAAGAGCACTCGTGCGTCTCATCCTTTTTTCATGCTGTTCTGTCTGGAATGTTCCTCCGTTTACCCTCTTGGCAAGCTGCTTTGAAGCCCAGTAGAACTGTCACTTGCAGTACCAAGTGTCCCTGAGTTCCATCCCCATTTACCTACACCGACACTCAGCCCGCTCTGCTTTTCAGCACTTGGCTTCTGTCTGCCTTCTATTCGAATCAGCTGTGTCTCGGCTGGCTGTCACCTTGGACATTAAGCTCCCTGAAGGCAAGGGTTTAGCCTTGCTTTATGCCCCTCAGTACAACGAGTTGTGTTATGAAGTGCTCAACAAAGGTTTCTGGACAAATGTTTGCAATGCATTAGAAGCCCAGGGTGGTGGGTGGAGCGGAATCTGCCCTCCAGGTGAGAGTGAGGCCAGGAGCAGGGCTCACCGGGGTGCGGATGACGTTGAGCAGGGTCTTGTCCTGGTAAATGCGGACCTCGCCATTGGCTAGCCCAGCCATGACGGCCTGCAGGCCCCGGGAATGCTGCTCCAGGAGGTTCATGGTCAGGATGGCCGCAGGCATCTGCACCGTCCACAGCCTCTTACCCTGGAGGGACAGCCAGGGGGTTGCGGGGCTTAGGGTTGGGATGGAGAGGGGGATGGCTGAAAGTGCCGGGAAGGGGGATCTGGGAGACATGTGTGGAGAGATGGGGTGGGGCGGGTGCTCGCCCAGGGCCATACCTTGTGGGTGAAGCCATGCAGGCTGTCTTGGTTGCTGCCCACCACCAGGACCTTGTGGACCCGGACAAGCCCCACAGGCTGGGCACTCAGCTCGATGCAGTACTTGGGGCACTTGGAGTCCCTGTGGAGTGAAGAGACTCTCCCAGCCAGAGACACCCTCTCTCCCTCCCTTCTGAGCCCCACAGACTGTCCTGGAAGGAACCTCGGCCCACAGCAGAGGCCATGGTATTCCTTCCACCTGCACCTCCTAACAGCTGTGTGACCCTGAGGAGCATGATGCGTGTCCTCCTCCTTGGCCTCCCTCCTACCTTCACTGCAGTGACCTGTGATAACCTGGCTGCTGACTGTTTACAGTGAGTGGAGCCAGGTGTATGCGAGTGGACTTCAGCACTTTAATAATTTATCGGAACAGCACGGAGTTAGTGTGTAATTGCACAGCTTCCATGTCCTGGCCTCTGAGTCTGTTTCTCTCTCTCTCTTTAAAATATATTGTCATTGATTCCAGAGAGGAAGAGATAGAAACATCAACGATGAGAGAGAATCACTGATCAGCTGCCTTCCCCACGCCCCCTACCGGGGATCAAGCCCAGAACCCTGGGTATGTGCCCTTGACTGGAATTGAACCTGAGACTCTTAGTCCACAAGCTGACACTATCCACTGAGCCAACCCAGCTAGGGCTGTTTCTCTTCCCAGAAAGTAGGGGTAGTTCCTGCCTCCCAATCACGGGCTATGGCCCATGTCCGTCATCACCGAGTCTGGGCCAACGTCATGTCCCAGCTGAGGCTCTCCCACCGGTCCCTGGGCCTCCTGCCAACCTACCTTCCACCCAGTAATCTTTCAAATATGTGAATGGGTCGTGCCATTCTGTAAAATCCAGTAGCAGCTTCCCACTAGACTCAGGTAAAATCCAAAATTGTGACCACATCCTAAGGGTCCGGCATGAGCCAACCTGGCCTTCGTGTCGTTTCACCCACCGCCTCCGTGCCCGCCACGCTGGGCAGCACATGCCCGTCTTCCCCACCTCAGTTTGCTCAGGCTCTCCGCCCACACACTCTTTCTGAACTTGGGGAAAACTGGCCCCTTCTACCCCTTTAAGTCATTCCCACGGACAGGCGTTTGCTGATCACCTTGACCCCATTGTTTATCCCGTGGTTTGTTGACTTTAATATCTGTCTTCCCATAAGGGCAGAAAATATGTTCATTTTGTTCATCAATACCTTATATTAGGGGTGTCGAACTCAATCAGAGAAGGGGCCAAAATCTAAAATCCAGCCTAAATCACGGGCCGAATGGTTTACTGAACCGTCATAAACTGTCATTGTGATGGAAACGCAGCGGAGTGCAGTGATGACAGCGCGGTGCGGGCCACATTGCAAGGCCTGGCAGGACAGATTTGGCCCGCGGGCCTTGTGTTTGACACATGTGCCTTATATAATGCTTAAGTAGGTGCTCAAAAACATCTCTCAATTAAAAAAACGAATGCTGTAGGAATATCAAACTACCACACTGAAGTGTCACATACCTATAAAACAACCTAACAAATATGAGGGACCATTTTTATTTCTTCCAATTTCTGACTGCATTGTGTGCGTGCCTCAGCCACCCAGCCGGTCTCCCCCTTCGCCAGCCCCCATCCCACGAGCCTCCGGATACGCCCGTGCTCCTGGGCTCAGCTCAGCTCCTTCCATTCCCAAACTCAAGCCCAAGTCCCTGCTCGTCCTGCAAAGCTGACACCGCCCGGTACCTGAGCTGTTCTTTCCGGCCCAGAGACCTGAGTGGTACCTTCTCAGGATGTAGACGTTCCCGTTGCGGCAGGCCGCCGCAAGCCGGAACTCCACGTCGAACTGGCCGGACACCTCCAGGAAGGCGGGCACGCTGGGCAGCTTCATCTGCGGACAGGAGGCTCAAACGTCCCGTTTCTCCGAGCCCCGTCCTTCCCGACCTGAAGGACCCGCTGCCCTGTATCTGAAGTCCCAGCTTCCCCACTGGTCAGTTCTAACTTGTACAATTTTTCTGGAGGCAAACTGAGCAACATGCAGCACAAGCCTTCGACTAAACTATGCCGCTTCTAGGAGTGCATCCTAAGGGGACATGTAGACAGGCATGCAGAGACATTTGGGCAGAATGCCTGCTGCAGTGCTGTTAATAGTGAAAACTTTAAATAAATGTTGTAAAGCTATAAAACGGATACTGGGAGGCCTTTGAAAAGGAGAATGTGGTTTTATATAGATGTGGAAAGACACTGATGAGCCACTGCTATGGGAAAAGAGCAAGTTATGGGATCCTGTACCACAGGCCGTTTTTGTAAAAAATAATATATATATATACACATATATATATAATTATGTACATAATTATATATATGTATATATTTTTTTACAAAAAATATATATATTTACATATAGTTATGTATATAGTTATATATCTATGTCTAAATATGAAATGTCAGGAAAGACATTTGTTGAAATTTTAATAGTAAATGTCTGCGAGTGGTGGGATTTCCTTATATATTTTTCTTTATGCTTATCTATATTTTATAATTTTCCTAAAAGGAGCATGCATTACAGGAACTGGGAGCAGGAGAGGCGGGGACAGAGGGAGGGCACACAGCCTAGGCCGCAGGGAGCTGGGAGCGGGAGAGGCGGGGACAGAGGGAGGGCCTGGGGAGCAGGAGAGGCGGGGACAGAGGGAGGGCCCGGGGAGCAGGAGAGGCGGGGACAGAGGGAGGGCACGCAGCCTGGGCCTGGGCTGCAGGGAGCCGGTCGGGCCACACTGACCGTGGCCAGAGTGGTGAAGGCCTCGGGGTCCAGCACCAGCAGTTCCCTGTTCTCGGTGCCCAGCACCAAGCACGACACAGCATCCTCGTCAGCCAGGTTCTTCTTTAAGGTGGTCATGGTGGTGATGACTGTCTGCAGGAGGACACAGGGGTCACCCGGGGTCCCCACACACCATCCCCCCACACCCCCAAGACACCACAGGAGGGAAGAAAGAGGGTAAAACAGGAGGAAGAGGATCAGAGAGGCTAAAGATTTATGTACAAATGTGTTTGCTGCAACAAACCTAACTTTCTAACAAAAGATTGTCTATTATGAACTATCCCTATGATCCTAAGCCATGCAGACATTTAAGAAATCACATTTTAAAAGACGATTCAAAGATAGGAAGAGCACTTCTAATGTATTAAGAGGAAAAAAAATAGGTAAAAAGTTACATAATCTCAGTTTTTAAAAATGTCTGAATAGAAAAACACGCTGAAAGGCTAAACCCTTAAATACGAACACTGGTTGTCTCTGGACAACAAGCTCCCGCTGCCATTTAACCTCTGCAGCGGGCTTTTCTGTAATCTCTGCAGTGGGCACCTGTTCCTTTTGTAATTGTGATCGGAGAGAAAACAAGAGAGAAGGGGATGACCCCCTTTAGGGGTTTCTCCTGTGGAGATACTTTAGCAGAACCAAATGTTTCCCTGAATAAAGCTGCTCATTGAGTGATCATCTTTAAGATTAAAAGCTGAGGGAAGGAGACAGGTTACAGAAGTATGGAACTCAGTGTCCCAATCAGGTAACCATGACACACTTAGAAAGATTTCCCTCTGCCCCCAAACTGCATCTTTGAGCAACAATCCACCTCCTGATTTTAGAAATACTCAAAGATGGTGACAACTGTGGATCTAGCTGCTGGTCAGCAGGGAGAACATGCTTCTCACAGAGCTGGTCTAAGACCAGCCAACGGCTGAAAACTGTGTTCATCAACATGCTTGGCTCAAGGGACCCCATGGCTCCCAGGAGGCTTTCTAAAACACGAAGCACAGCTCCGGGAGTCTGTCCCCAGACTAAGGGTCAGCCCCGAGGTCAGGAACCAATAGAGTTCATCAGAGAATAGGTTCATCAATAAAGCAATTAGAAGTGTAACTAACAAAAAAACTACCTATGAAGTGAATAAAAGGGACACATTGTTTTGTCAGATGACTTGCATGTGACTAGTTATATAAACAAAGAAGGACATAATGAGAAATCAATTAAATATTCCAGGGGCCGCTAAAACCATTTTTAAATTCTTTAATGCCCCAAATATGTTGTTACTCAAGGGAAGCAGGATGTAAAAGTGTATTTGTGAAGGAAATGTACCAAATTCACAAGAAGAGCCAGTACCTCAGGTAGTGAGATTGTTGTCATTTCTATTTCTCCTTTATACTTTTATTTTCCAAATTTCCTCTGAGAATATAGTACCTTTACCCTCCAGACAATGAAAGCTCTATAAAGTTACAGAGCTACAGATCAAGCCACAGCTGTCACTTAACCGGAAATGGGGAAGGCCCTGCAGCTGCATGGCCATACCTATGGGGCAGGATTGGAAGGGAAACCGCTAAGTGAAACTAGTCAGGTCTGGATGTAGGATTTAGCTCTGATGTTAGGTGGTTTTTTAAAAAATTATCCGTATTTTTAATGGGGAAATGAGGACAAGGGGCATTACCTGGCGTTTGATGGCCTTGGACTTGTGCTGGTTCACAAATGCCTCCATTTCACTCAGCTCCAGCTGCAGAAACCTGGAGAGCACGCAGCCCTGGGCCTGGCTGTCCTCCAAGGCCCCTCAGCCACTCCCTTCCCCTGGGAGCTCCCAGAGCCCAGGCCCTCCGAGGCCCTCACCTGAGCGACTGCACAGACAGAGGCACCTCTGCCTTCTCCCTGGAAGAGAAGGGCAGTCGGGGCGGGTTAGCTGAGGAGCAGAGCCCTGGGTCAGACCGAGAGCTCTGGGTGAAAGAGTCGGAGGGCAGGGTGGGAGGCGAGTGAAGGGGAGGGGGCCCTCACCGGATGCCTTCCAGCATCTCCTTCAGGGTCAAGGGGTCGATCCGGTCCTGTAACAGCACAGGCAGAAGGTAAGGCCTGTGCACTCCAGAGCCGCAGAGAAGGAGGAGGCCCCAGTGGCGGCCATCTTTGCCTTCTTGTTCCCACCCACACACCTTACCTCTTTGGCTTGGTCCCAAAGATCTTCTTCCAGGGGGTTCACAGGCAGCGGGGGCAGGCTGAACTTGAAGTAGGGCCTCAGGTTCTTGTACACATACACACAGGGGCCCGAAGCGAGCGCCAGTGCTGGCGTTCGGGGCTCGTGGTGGTCCTTGAGGAAGGTGACAGCAGCGGCCGGCAGCTCGGAGAGAGGGCTTTCAGTCAGCACTCTGGGTCCTTTGAGCACCTTCAGGCGGGGCTGCTGCCCACCCGGGCCGAGGTCCCCCACCACCAGCTGTGAAGAGAGGCTGGCTTACCCCAGGCTCAGAGTCTACAGACCTTGCCGCTAACCCTCTTCTTGGGCTCAGTCTTTTTGCTGGTGCGTATTCATTCACTCCCTCCCAACAGCAAATGCTTTGCGATAGGGCTTGCAAGGTCTGTGACCTTGGGACCTCACTCTCAGAGACCAGCTGAGCCTAAACTTCCTGTGCCTGTTTCCCCACCAGCAAAATAGGAATATCAATTTCATGACACCTGCAGTGAAAATCCAATGAGATCATGAATCACAGAACGCGGTGAGTCCTAGTGAGGAGTAGGTGGCAGCTGATGTTTTCATTATTCATTCAGCAAATATTTCAGGGCCTGCTCCCTGCCAGGCAGCATTCTAGACCCTGGCACAGTGGCCGAGGTCAGTGAGGCACTGGAAACTCTTGTCTGGGCTTCTGACTTCCAAATGGGAACAGAGCTAAGGAATCATTGATTGGCTGCCTACCGCACGCTCCCTACTGAGCATCAAGCCCATAACCCAGGTGTCTTGGTTCATGGACCAATGGGCTCTCTTTATGTTTAAAATTAAATCTCAACCTTTGTATTATGGAAAAATTTCAGTCATAGATAAAAGTAGACAGATTCATATAATGAACCCATCATCCAGCTTCAACAATTATCAGCTCATGGCTAATCAGGTTTCCTTCTGAGTGAAATATAAGGCATCCTCCGAAATTAAGGCCCCCCCCTAGGCTAAACATGAGAGATTTGGTCCACTGATTCTGAAAGAAATGGAGTCACAAGAAATTCACCAGGAAATTCAGGAATTGGATTGTTATGATGATTTTCCAGGAGATGATGACATGATTGTCATTGAATAAATGAGTAAATTCTTGATACTGTAGGATTCTCAGTTTGTCTGGTTTGTGTTGACAACTACTGTACTACCGTACCGTATACAGGTAATAAATCTCCTTTATTTTCATTTAACAATAAATGTGTACCATATTCTTCTTCATGGAAAAATAAGACATCCCCTGAAAATAAGATCTAGCACATCTTTGGGAGCAAAAATTAATATAAGACAATGTCTTATTTTCGGGGAAACAGGGTATGTCCTTTTGATAATCACAAAAGTCACTTCAATTCCCTTCTACTCCCCTCCAGATCCTACCCCCTCGCATCCAGCCAAGGGAGGCGCCTGCCCTTCCAGCAAAGAATTAACACAATTAAGAGGCTTTGTCTTAGTAAAATCCCAGCAGCATTCTGTATTAGGAAACCATGGAGTCTCTTCACCTTCCACATAGAGATAAAATTTAACACTAAATGTGCTGTTTCAGAGTACTCACGAATTCCGCCCACACTGTGCTGAGCTGCTTTGGAGCCAAGGGGACATGTCAATTCTGGTATCTCACGCAAACACACACACACACACACACACACACACACACACACTCACACTCACACACACACACACACACTCACACACACACACGCTCACACACACACGCTCACACACTCACACACACACACACACACACTCACACACACACACACACACACTCAAACACACACTCACACACACACACACGCTCACACACACACGCTCACACACACGCTCACACACACACACACACACACACACACAGTTCTCCTGCTGGGGGGTGCCTTACCTTGTACTCGCCGTCCCCGTGCAGGTCTGCCAGCGCTGGAAAACACAGGGGAGCCATCAGCCGGTGTCCGCCCGGAGGCTTCGCTGCAGAACCGGTGCTGACAGCTCACCTCCCGGGGCCCGGGGCCCGGGGCCCGGGGCCCAGACTCACCCAGGCAGGCGGAGAAGGTGTGGATGCTGGCCAGGGGGTCGTAGTGCGCGTCCAGCCATTTGGAGCCGGCCTCACTGCTGGGAGAGGGAGGGGGGAGTGCCCAGGGCGGGAGCTGGTCTCTGGGAGCGAGGTGTGGGGGAGCCCGGAACTGGGGGTCCCAGCCCAGGCTCCGCCCCTGAGAGAGAGAGAGGGAGACCCCATTTGGGCCTCAGTTTCCCTAGCTGTCCCAGAACCTCGGGAGCCAGGTCCCGGCGCCCCCTCTTCACGTCTGTAGGAAAAGAGGCCGAAAGGACTGGGGCCCTCACCTCTCCACTTTACCGCCATTGAAATCCGACGGAGGCGCAGCGGCCATCTTCGCAGGCGTCGCCCTGGCAACCGGCTCCGGAAGCCTCCGCGTGCCACAGCCCGGCGCTCCGGGAAGCTCGCGCACAAACGTTCCGGCCGCGCAACGTTCCGCCCGAGCCTGAGCGGCCCCGCGGGGCGTGCTGGCTGCCTGGCGGGGCTGCTGGCGGCCAAAGCGCAAGCCCTCACCCCGGCTCATAGGATCTACCTACTTCTGCTCCTTCCCGGCTCATAGGGTTTCTCTCCCTCTGCTCCTTCCCGGCCGCGGCATCTGGGCCCTGTCACCGCTGGGTGAGCGGCAGGCGCTATGGCTTCCAGCCTGGAGAGAAGTCCTTCCAGTGATTCTGAGCAAAAGTAACCGGTCCCTTCAAGCTGAAAAGGGCCACGTCCTTTCTTCTCAAGATCAAGGCTCAGAAAACAAAACACAAGGCTCAAGAGATTAAACCCTGGGATTCTGACTGAAGTTGCAGGTTTCTAGTTTTTAGACTCCCAGAATATTTTTTTTAAATATATTTTACTGACTTTTATACAGAGAGGAAGGGAGATAGAAAGTTAGAAACATCAATGAGAGAGTCATAGATCAGCTGCCTCTTGCAAGCCCCCTACTGGGGATATGCCCGCAACCAAGGTACATGCCCTTGACCGGAATCGAAGCCGGGGCCCTTCAGTCACCAAGCCGATGCTCTATCCACTGAGCCAAACCAGTCCCGGCTTAGACTCCCAGAATATTTCAAAATATAAGAAATGCCACAGGAGGACTGCAGAAATGGTGCTATGCACAATGCTGTCACTGCGTGCATATATCCTCAGGGGATGGAAGCCTGAACATGACCCTCCTGCCCCCTCCCCAGCCCTGGACCCACTACCCTGCGAGGAGCAGAAGAAAAGTGAAGCAGAGACAAGGAGCAATTGGCTCAGACCACAATGTTTATTTATTTCTAATATTTATTTTTCTGGTTATAAAAGTAATACATGAAGAGCACTGGACAGGGAGAGGTTTTGAGTCCTGCAGGCTCTAGCTGGGTCACTTCTCAAAACTTCCGTTTCCTCGTGTGGGAAACAGGATAAGGCGCCCTGCCCGGCCTCGCCTGGCCCACAGAGGGCAGCACAGATCAAATGAGATTACCACAGGGAAGTAGTTGGTAAAGTGGAAAGTGCTGATGCACGGAAGGGGTTAATGTCACCACCCTCAGCTGAGGTAGCACCACGGCCTGAGCTCCGGCCCCCCCTTGGCCCCCTGGATGTGCACCTAAAAAAGGGGCCACCTGCAACCTTGGTTGGATGGCGCGGGGGAGGGGCCGTACAAATAATCTGCGTTACGCCTGGCCAGATGGAGCCTTCCAGAAGCGGGCATCAGCGGTGGCCAGCTGCGTGAGGACCTCCTCCAACTCGGGCCCATCCTCGGGGAAGCGCTCGGAGAAGGACCGGATGAGACCAGCAGCCGAGGCCTCGTACTCAAGAAGCTGCACTTCTGAGCCTGGGGAGGAGACGGAGAGAAAACAGCAGCAGAGAAAGTCTTAATAGGGAAGCAGAATTGTCATCGCCACCATCGTCATCATCATCATCATCATCACCATCATCATCAGTGGCTAGTTCTTCCTGAGCTCCTGCCGTGTGCCAAAAACTGTGCCCAGTGTTTTAGGTTTATCTATTCATCCTTACAATAATCCTACGAGGAAGGAAATATTAGAGGGCGAGGACTTAATGAACTGCTGTATTCATCCATTCGATTAATAAAAGATGGATGCCAGGTGCCGTACCAGGATACACAGATACTGTCCTTGGCCTCCAGGAGCTTACAGTCCAGCAACTGCTTAACCTCTGCCCACTGTGGGACCTCAGACAAGCTTCTCAACCTCTAAGCCCCAGTTTCCTCATCTGTGAAGTGGGGGTGAGCACAGTACCTTGTCCCTCAAGGAGCTGTAGTGATTACATATAATAATGCATCAAGTGAGTGGTCCACAAGTGCTAGCTACCACCAGCAGCGTTATCTCTGACCTACTTACTCATGTTAAGGGAGGCAGTTCCCCCTAACACACTTCCCCCCACCGTGCCTTGTTGTGCTCTGTGGCAATGTGCCCTGCACAGAGCTAAGAGCACAGGCTCTGGGTTCAAATGGCCCAAGTTCAAATTCTGGTTCTGCCACCACTAGTTGTGTGACCTCAGGCACATACAGTCCCTCTGTGTCTCAGTTTGCAGCTGAAAAGTGGGGACTTAATCCATGGGAAGTTTTTACCCAGGGCCTGGCATATAAAAGTCCTAGGAAGGCCGAAACTGGTTTGGCTCAGTGATAAAGCGTCGGTCTGCGGACTGAAAGGTCCCAGGTTCGATTCCGGTCAAGGGCATGTACATTGGTTGCGGGCACATCCCCGGTAGGGGGTATGCAAGAGGCAGCTGGTTGATGTTTCTCTCTCATCGACGTTTCTAGCTCTCTATCTCTCTCCCTTCCTCTCTGTAAAAAATCAATAAGATATATTTTTTAAAAAATAATAATAAATAAATAAAAGTCCTAGGAAGTTAGCTAGCATCATCACTACCAACACTAACTTTGAAAATCCAAACAAAAAAATAAAAAATAAACAAAAAGAAAATCCAACCTGGCCTTCGGCCTCCTGTAATCACCACTTCCTCCCCAGAACCTTCCCTGACTCCCCTGAAAGTGAACTTGATCTTTTCTTCACCTGTTCAAACCACTGTCTGCGTCTCCTGGGCACTCACGCAGGCTTCCCTAATGGGCTGTGAGCTACTTAAGGCGAGGTCCTGGGTCCCATTCACCTCTTGATCCCCAATGGCCCTTGCAGGGCGGAACAATCAAAGTGATGACGATATTGTCCATGTAACGAGCACTTAATGTAGGCCTCGTATGATTCATATTCGTTATTCATTCATTCATTCATTCGCTTATTTGACAGGCACTGAGCAGCTTCAGTGTGCCAGGTCCCATGCTGGGTGCAGGGAACACGCTGCTTCTGCGTCATAGAGATGAGGCAGACAGGAAGATGGCAGAGTGACGGGAGCATGAAGAAGAGAAAGCCAAGAGGGACGAAAGGGGTTGCTTTAGACGGAGGGGTCAGAGACAGCCTCTCCCAGGAGATGCCATTAGACTGAGCCCCAGATGACAAGAGCCAGCCAGCCAGAGGCCTGGGAGAGGACTGGCCACGCAGAAGGAACAGCGAGTGCAAGAGTTAGAGGAGCAGCTGAGACCGGTTTGGCTCAATGGATAGAGCGTTGGCTTGGGGACTGAAGGGGGGACCTGGGTTCGATTCTGGTCAAGGGCATGTACCTTGGTTGCGGGCATATCCCTGGTGGGGGGGTGTGCAAGAGGCAGCTGATCAATGACTCTCTCTCATCGATGTTTCTAACTCTCTATCTCTCTCTCTTCCTCTCTGTACAAAATCAATAAAATTTATTAAAAAAAAAAAAAAAAAAAGAGAGGAACAGAGCAAGCTCAGGGGGTTGGAGGCCCATGTGCCCGGAGGGCAGTGAACCAGGCAAGAGGGTCGCTGAGGTCAGCAAAGGGCCATGGAGCCTCTGGAGTGGAAAGAGTTTAGGATAAGCCTCTTAAATGCTTCTTCCTCAGCAGGCGGAGGGAATTACTGACTTCAATCCTCACGCCCACCCAGGATGTGAAGAGGAAACGCGTCTATATTCACTCCTGGCTCTTCCAATAGAGAGCTATGAGCCCTTGAGTAATTTACTCTCTGTGCCTCAATTGCCTTATCTGTAAAATGGGGTAATAAAAATATCTACCTCATTGGATTATTATGAGGATTTAAAGGGTTGGTCCACAGAGAGCACTTAGAACTTGAAGGAAGTACTTAATTCAGGCTCACTCTAACGTAAGCACACATCAAGCCTGGCTTTCTGAACAAAGACACCCAAGCGCAGAGCTGCCAGGTGCTGAGACAAGGTCACGGAGCAGTTCCGAAGCTCCTGCCGTGACCTCATCGGTGCCTTGGGAGCCAGATGTCAGGGTAGACGCATCAAGGGCTGAGGGAAGGTGAACCAGCAGGTGCTGGGATCCCCAAGGGCTTTGAATTCAAAAGATCCAAGTGGATGCACACAGGGCCAGGCTCCTGGGAAGGGGTCATCACTTGAGAAGGTAAAGGGATCTCTGTCCTGGCTCCGCTGGGTCCCACCGCCCCCCCGGGTTCCACTCGGCCCGCGGGGTCCCCACTCACCGCCCGATGTGACTCAGGTCAGGGCGAGGTCTGACTCTCTGGTACCATGCCAGGCCCCCCTGGGCTCTGTATGTCCCACTAGCCCTGGCTCTGCTGGCCTTTCTCAAACCTTCTGCGGCCATCTTATAATCAGCAGGGCCACGGACAGTGGTAGTGATGGGGGTGATGGTAGACGCCGAGGTTTTGGGAGGTTTTGGCCTGAGTTCTGGCATGAGGATTGTGGCAGGGAGCCAGGCAGAAGCGACCCCAGAGAGCCCTCCCTGAGCCCCTGGCCTCTCACAGGCCCCCTCTGTGCTCCCCTAGGGCCGCGTGGCCCCCACCAGAGGAGGCCCAGGAGGCGTTACCTTCGAGGCGGGTGTTGGGCTGGACGATGAGCTTCCGGGATTCCTTGCGGAGCAGCACCGTGTCCCTGAGGGTGAGGAAGCACTCGGGGGGGGCGTCGGTGACCGCCGCGTACCCCTCATACAGGGCCCGGCCTCCGGACACGTCCCCCGTGGACTTCAGAACCTGTGGGGAGGCGGAAGGCGTCAGTGCCCGGATGGGCGCCCGCCCCGCACCCACAGGGATCTGCTGGGGCCGCAGCTGATGGTGCCCAGCCCTGCACCACATATGCTCCGAGTGCTGCCCGCTGAAGGGGACAGGAAGGCAGACTAAGTGCTTAGCACACAGTGAGCGCCTCTTCAAATACCTAACACACACGTTAGAAAGAACACGACACCATACAACCGCCACCAGCTCAAGAGTGAGTCCGACTGCCTTTCTGTGACTGACCCTGTGGCCTCTGGGCTGAAGGAACAGCCCTCAGTTCTGGGCTTTTATTCCCTTGCTTTCCGCTCAACCATACAGTGTGTACATTTTACCGTGATTTGCTTTTTCTGCTCAAGCTACGCCTGAGATTCACTGTGTTCATGCGTGCAGCCCTAGCTCACACCGCTGTAGGGCATCCACTCATCCCAGCAAACACACACAAGGTAACCTCTTTGCTGATGGGTAACCTGTGCTTTTGCCGCCCAGGACTGCTGGGCAGCCTTGTCTGATGAACATCCAGGAGACGCGATGGTCTGCAGGCCGGGTGACCGTGCCTCCACACAGGCAACCCGCAGGCCGTTCTCCAGCGTCGCACTAATCAGTCGGGGAGGCGGATGGCAGTCATGGTGGGGAGGGAGGGTGAGCCTGGAGGGGCTTCCGAGGCCAGAGGCGGCTCACCTGCAGTCTCCGCAGGAACCGCTCCAGGGCGGGCTTGCCCACCGACCGGATCTTGCCGCGGTCGAGGCGGACCCGGGCGTCCGGGCGCCCATCGGAGCCTGTGGTGGGAGTGATGGTGACGAGTCCCTCGCCGGCCTCCAGCAAGACCCTCAGGATCACAAACCGGGCCTGCATGTGGGCCTGCAGGGCCAGGGGGAAAAAAGGGGTCATCGTAGCCCTGAGGTAAGATCTACGAAGTGTTTGATCCAAGACCGGATATATAGTCCTTGCCCACTGTCAGTTATCCTTACTGTATTCTCTCCTTTTCTGCCCATTCCTCTTCCCTCAGGTGCCCCCTCCTTCCCTGGCTCATAAGGGAGGGCAGGCTGCCCTGGGGGACACGGAGGCCATTTGCAGGCAGGACCTGGGCAACCCTGGCCACCAGCATGCCCTCTGCCGCTCCACACTGGCCCCTGGGAGAGCCGTTATCCTCAGGCAGCCTCCCCTCGGACCCCAAGCACTTTCCCCTTCACAACCTTGTTTGCACTCAACAGAGAGACAGAGAGGGCATCATTATTCCCAGTTTACAGGTGACAAAACAGAGGCTTAGGGTCACACGGCTGCTAAGGGAGAGCCAGGACGCACTCAGACCTGTTTCCCGAACTCTACCATGTGTATCCTGCTGATATGATAGTGCCTCCTGAAAGCATACTTATTTGACTTTTTAAAATAGGGGTGTCGAACTCAATCAGAGAAGGGGCCAAAATCTAAAATCCAGCCTAAATCGCGGGCCGAATGGTTTACTTAACAGTCATAAACTGTCATTGTGATGGAAACGCAGCGGAGTGCAGTGATGACAGCGCGGTGCGGGCCACATTGCAAGGCCTGGCGGGACGGATTTGGCCCGCGGGCCTTGTGTTTGACACATGTGTTTTAAAACATTCTACTGCTTCCCCTGTCTCCAAAGGACATCTCGTGACCGAGCAGCCCAGCCTGACGGCTCTGGAGGCAGATGTTTGGGTATGAGTCCTGGCTCTGCTACTCAGCAGCAAGTCACTGATTCTCTTTGGGCCTCGATTGCCTCATCTCTAAATCGTCAGTAATAGCAGCCCCCCCGCCCCCCCCTCCCAGGGCTGGCACCGGGGACAAATGAGTGGATTCCTGTGAAGTGCTCAGCGCGGGGCCTGGCACAGAGTAAGCCCTGAGCAAGCTGCCTGTTGGGGGGGTCGCAGTAAAACCATCTCATTCCATTTCCCTCGAAGGCGGGCAGGGAGCTCATTACTCCCATTTCCCACGGCACCGACGGGGCCTGTCCCCACAGGCAGCGGAGTCTGAGATGGCCCCATCGCTGCACCCAGGCCAGGCGCCCCCTCCTGAGGGCCCGGGCCCACCTGCCGCCAGCTGGAGGCCTCTGGGGTGTAGAACTCCAGTGCCAGCAGCCCCGCCCGCACCATGTTGAGCCAGTTCACGTAGATCACGTCCTCCGCGTCCGCCCCCTCGAAGCCGAAGATCCTGGGGACGGGAGGGAGGTGTCAGGGGGTGCGAGGCTGCCCGGGCCCTGCCCTCCCTGCCTCCACCCCCACCTACTCCAGCACTTGGGGGTGGAGGCAGAGGTAGAGGCCCACGCTCTCCGCCCGGCACTCCTCGTAGCTGGAGGCGATGGTGCTGAACTTGCTGTCCCAGGTCTCCCCGCTGCGGTACCAGCTCTGGATCTGGGAGGGGGGACCCGGGGAGCAGGTGTAAGGACGGCCGCCACCCCACCTGGGCCACCCTCCCGCCCTCCCAGCACCCCGGGGCTCCGCCGGGGCCACCCTCACCTGCTCCCCGGTCTCCGGGTTGATCACCGTCTTCTGGTCGAAGTTGAATGCTCCTTTCTCGTCCTGCGGGAGAAGGGTCACTGGCAGGGGGCAGGCGGGAAAAGGTGCCCGTGCCCGGGTCCGGGCCTTCGGGCCTCGACTCCGAGAGCCTGACAAGCGGCCCAGAAAGACGCGGGGGACCGGGGCGGACAGCAGGGGACCGGGGCGGACAGCGGGGGACCGGGGCCGACAGCGGGGGACCGGGGGCGGACAGCGGGGGACCGGGGTGGACAGCAGGGGACCGGGGCAGACAGCAGGGGACCGGGAGGGGACCGGGGCGAACAGCGGGGGACCGGGGCGGACAGCAGGGGACCGGGGCGGACAGCGGGGGACCGGGGCGGACAGCGGGGGACCGGGGGCGGACAGCGGGGGACCGGGGCGGACAGCGGGGGACCGGGGGCGGACAGCGGGGGACCGGGGTGGACAGCAGGGGACCGGGAGGGGACCGGGGCGGACAGCGGGGGACCGGGGGGCGGACAGCGGGGGACCGGGGCGGACAGTGGGGGACCGGGGCGGACAGCGGGGGACAGCGGGGACCGGGGCGGACAGCAGGGGACCGGGGCGGACAGCGGGGACCGGGGCGGACAGCGGGGGACCGGGGCGGACAGCGGGGGACCGGGGCGGACAGCGGGGGACCGGGGCGGACAGCGGGGGACCGGGGGGCGGACAGCGGGGGACCGGGGCGGACAGCAGGGGACCGGGGCGGACAGCGGGGGACCGGGGCGGACAGCGGGGGACCGGGGGCGGACAGCAGGGGACCAGGGGCGGACAGCGGGGGACTGGGGGCGGACAGCGGGGGACCGGGGGCGGACAGCGGGGGACCGGGGCGGACAGCGGGGGACCGGGGGCGGACAGCGGGGGACCGGGGAGGACAGCAGGGGACCGGGGGGGGGGGACCGGGGGCGGACCGCAGGAGCAGCAGGCCCATCGACACTGCTGCCTCCAAACCTGAGCCCCGGGAGGTGGGAGAACACAGCCCCTGCCCCCAGGCGGGGAGGGCGAGCTGCGGGCCTCAGTTCTCCGGACCCCACCAGAGCGGTCCCAGTGGGTGGGCCCGCGGCTCCTCCCTCCGGCTCCCGCCGGCTCCCCGGGCTGGCAGAGCCCCGTTCCTGCTCTGCGATCTCGAACAAGCATCGCCCTCACCGTCCTGTCTGTGTGCTCAGCACCTTTCGCGCAGCTTCCCTCAGCCCTCACAACTACCCTCCGGGGGGTCCACTGTCACCCCCTGCACAGAGGGGGACACTGAGGCTCAGAAACCAAGACCCCCGAACAATCAGAGCACACAGCCCTGTGCTCACTGCCCCTTAATAATGCATCGGCCTGCGGACTCAAGGGTCCCAGGTTCGATTCCTGTCAAGGGCACGTACCAGTGGGGGTGTGCAGGAGGCAGCTGATGGGTGTTTCTCTCTCATCGATGTTTCTAGCTCTCTATCCCTCTCCCTTCCTCTCTGTAAAAAAATCAATAAAATATATTAAATAATAATAACCTGTTCTTACTAGGAACACATTTGCTAAGGGCCTTCATGTGCCAGGAAAGCCCAGGGCTTTGCTGTGATCCCTCACAACAGCCCCCAGTGTAGGGGTGGGGAAGCCCATTTTACAGACATGTCAGCTGAGGCTCAGTGACACGAACACACTTTTCCGCGCTCGTCCCGGCTTCCCTGTGACTTCAAAGCCCAGACGAGGTCTGACGCCAGACGGCTGTTCCCACCAGCGGCTGCTCGAATCCTCCTGACGTCCAGGCCCAGATCCCAAGCCCCAGCTCTGGTCCTTCCTTCCCCACTCGGCGGGCAGCTCCACCCACAGGGAGCAAGGCCACACTCAATGCTCTCCCCACCCCCTCCACTCTCATCCCTGCAGCTCTGTGCTGGGCAGCCACAATGCCGTCTCTCAGCTTGCGAGAAAGCCTCCGTCTTTTTCACATTCCCCGAGTGGGTGTCTCAGGGCTGCAGCCACTCTGCGCAGCTGGCAGGAAGGGCTGCTGTGGGAGAGGCTCGCTGCCATACCCGGAGGATGCAAGCTCCAGGAATGGCCCTACAGTTAGACGGCGCCACAGCCTCAGGACCAGAGCGTCAGACTGTCCCCGCGGTGGCCGAGTCCCACCCTCAGGGCCGGCTTCCCTGGCAGGAGCCCGGCCATTCCTCCTTGGGGGAGAGCCTGGGGGGACCCCAGCTGGACTGTCCTGCGGGTCCCATTCAGTCCTTGGAGCTTCTGGGCCATCTCGGGGGAGGGTGACATAGGGACTTGGCTGTTTAGGGGGTCCTGTTCGCCACCCGCCCCAAAGCCCCTGGAGGCCAATCCTGGGGCAGCCTCGCCCCTGAGAAGGGCCGATGAGGGCGGGGGCTGCAGGCCGTGCCCGGGGCCGTCGGCGCGTCCTTACCTGCACGAAGAGCTTGCCGCTGCCGTGGCCCAGCAGCTCGTGCAGACCCACCTGCACGTCGAAGGAGGGCCCCTTCCAGCGGATGTACAGGTCCTGCGAGACAACAGAGGCCACACCGTCCACGTGCTGCCACGGCCACGCAGCCCGCCACGGCCACGCTGCCTGCCACGCCGAGGGCCGGCGCGGTGCACGCGTGGTGACGGCCTGCGACGCCTCAGGCTCCACGGCGGACACGCACATCCCGCCACGGCCACGCCGCCCGCCACGGCCACGCCGCCTGCCGCGCCGAGGGCCGGCGCGGTGCATGCATGGTGACGGCCACGCCGCCCGCCACGGCCGCGCCACCTGCCACGCCGAGGGCCGGCGCGGTGCACGCGTGGTGACGGCCACGCCACCTCGGGCTCCACGGCGGACACCACGGCCCAGCTCCTCCGCCGCGGCCCAGGGGGAAGGGCTGCTCCCTTTGACCTGAAGTCCCGGGGCACCAACTGCGAGGCGGCTCTTCCCCGGACCCTGCGCCAGGGCCTGCCTCCCGGGCCCACCTTGTCCTCCTCCTCCAGGAAGGTGAGCTTCTCCCGCTGCGTGGCGTAGGCCACGGCCAGCACGTTCCCCAGCGACACGTTCTTAAAGCCTTCCGTCTGCCGCAGGTCGTCGTCTGCAGGGGCGGGGGGCCGGGGGGAGGGCACAGGGGAGGGTCACAGGCGGGGAATCGGACGAGGGCAGCAGGCTGGGGTGTGAACGAGGGGGCAGCAGTGCCGGGCGCGTGTGGAGGGGGGGAGGGGAGGGAGGAGGGGGAGAAGGGGGAGGCTCAAGCGGTGGCTCACAGTTGGGGATGTTGATGCCGGCGGGAATGCCGGAGCCGGCGAAGGTGAGAACGTCCAGGGAGGTGAAGTCCGGGGTCAGGAACTTGTCCTTCTCGAAGGCGGGGGGCCAGGGCAGCTCCTTCAGCAGCTGCTCCGCACTGGCCACCAGCCGCTCGAACTTGGCGCTCATGGCCTTGTTCACCATGGCCACGAAGCCTGCGGGAGGGGGCGAGGGTGGGCAGGGTTGGGGGGGGCCCTCCCCTCCCCTTCCCCCGTCCTCCCTCCCCCCGCTGGTCTTCAGCACTGAGTGCCGTCCGCTACGTGCCCCAACCCTGTGCTGGCCACTGGGAGGCAGGACCTGCCTGGGGCGGCTGGAACGGGGAGAAGGGCTTCCCTGGGGAACAGCAGAGCCGAATCCTAAAGGTGTTTGTGGGAGTGCACGGGGGGAGGTGGGGAGATCGGATTCCCCGTGGAAGGACTGAGGAGCAAAAAAAGGCGCTTTTGCCCTGACCGGTTTGGCTCAGTGGATAGAGCATCGGCCTGCGGACTCAGGGGTCCCAGGTTCGATTCCGGTCAAGGGCATGTACCTTGGTTGCAGGCACATTCCCCAGTAGAGGGTGTGGGGGGGAGTGTGCAGGAGGCAGCTGATCAATGATTCTCTCTCATCGATGTTTCTAACTCTCTGTCCCTCTCTATTCCTCTCTGTAAAATATCAATAAAATATATATTTTTAAAAAAGTGTATTCCAATGCTAACCTTGGCGTGGGTGCAATCACAGCTTTTTTCCTGTAGTTTCAAAATTGCTGACCATGAACATGGGCGACCTTCCTAATCACACAGTGAGTTCCGTAAAACATGGGGAGGCCTCTGAGCTCGGGGCTGTGGAGGCGGCTGTGGGGTCCAGCCCTCAGACAGCCCTGGCGGACCAGGCCCGGGCAGGAAGCTGTGGCCGTGCACGTCTGTCCCCGCTCGGGCCCCGGCTGCCTGCTCCCGCCGCCTTGTCCCCGGGCCTGGTCTATGGGCTCAGGTCCAAGCCCCCTGTTGGCTCCTGGGGCTTTCCTCTCTCCCCCCAAGTTCCCTCTCTGGCTTTTTGGCAGTTGGATGCTCCGGACTCTACGTCCAGGGGCCTGGCAGAGACGGGCTGCCCTGCCTTGCAGAGGTGGGTCCTGTGGGGCGTGCGGGCACCGGGGCCGAGGCGGCCTGCCGCCTGCCCTGGGTTCCATTATGCTCAGTCACCCAGCACTTCCATGTGCCTGGCATGTGCTGAGCACACACCGCCCGCCCCCCGACACCCAGAGGGGGTGACTGGTGCTCAGAGGTGGGGTAACTGACAAGTAAGCAAAGCCAGGCATGGAGCAGACAGAGCCTGTGTCCAGCCCAGACACCACAGGCAGCACCAACGTGGCTTGTAGCCAAGGCACCTGGGTTCGGCCACCCGCCTACCGTGCTCCAGCTCCCACCTCTGTGCGGTGAGGACAGGTGTCCCCATGAGCCACACAGGCAAGGGGCCTGCACATGGGGCCTCGTCACGGCCGGCAGGGGTCAGTGTTACCGTTACTGCCAAGGGGCGGTGAGACCCCTCAGAGGACACAGGGGAGGGTCTCCAGCTGGCCTCCCGCCCCAGACGTTACCTTCGAACTCTCCACGGGAGCCGAAGGGGTCTCGGTAGCTCTCGATGAACCCGATGTAGCTGGGGGAGAGAAGGGAGAGCTGAGGAGGGGGGGCAGGAGGGGGGTAGAAGGGGTAGACAGGAGGGGGGAAGGGGGGCAGGAGGGAGGGCGGGGCGGGGGGACGGCTGGGCCCTCACCTCTCCACGATGGGGCCTTTGTCCTGGATCCAGAAGCGGGAGCCACGCTTGTGGGCCTCGATGGAGCCCTGGGTGAAGCTCTCCACGTACTGGGCCAGCATCTGCTCCTGGTGGCTGTTGGCCGCGTACGTCTGGGGCGCGAAGAGGCCGATCAGCCTCGGGCCCCCCGCCCCCCACCGCCCAGAGCTGCCTCCACCCGCCAGGCCCACCTTGGCTTTCTCCAGCTGCTCCACCACCTTGTGCAGGATGGGCGCGTAGTCCCCCCGGGTCACCTGGAAACGGCGCCCCCGGAACTCGTGGCTCTTCAACTTGGAAGTCATTTCGGGGTCTAGAGCGGGCTCTGAGGGAAGGGGGCGTCGCTCAGGGAAAAGGCGAGTGCAGAGCACCCCGCAGGCCTCTTTCCGAGACACGGACTCTAAGCTTTCCCGCGGCTGCTCACGGCCTACAGAAATCAACTTCCATCTTCCAAAACAGACACGCTAGGGCCCAAGCCAGTGTGGCTCAGTGGCTAGGTCGGCTTGTGGACTGAAGGGTCCCAGGTTCAATTCGTCAAGGGCATGTACCTCGGTTGCAGGCTCCTCTCTGGTCAGAGCTAGTGCAGGGGGCAACCAATCAATGTGTTTCTCCTGCATCGATATTTCTCTCTGTCTTTCCCTCTCTTTTCCACTCTCTCAAAAAAAAAAAAAAAAAAAAAAAAATCAATGGAAAAATATCCTCGGGTGAGGATTAAAAAAACAGAGAGAGACATATTAGGTAACATGAAATATTCTAAGTGCTTTACATGTGGCTACTCATTTAAGCCCCATAGCCATTCGGGGGAAGGGGTGATCATTATCTCCATTTTTCAGATGGGGAAACTAAGGCACCCTTAGGCTAATTAAGTTTTCTAAGGTCACGCAGGCCAGCTAGTGGCCAAGGAGGGTTCAAACCCAGTGTGGCAGATTGTATTTTGAAAACACAGCCTAACTGTAATGACATTGGAACTTATAAGGAGACAAAAGGGTGGTAGACACGAGAAGCAAAGAAAGAAGTTGGAGAGGGTGAGGAAGGGCCATGAGCCAAGGAGTGCAGGCCGCCGCCGCCGGAAGCTGAAAGAGGTAAGGAAACACATCTACCCCACCCAGAAAGCTCTGGAAGGAGCTGGAGTCTTATTTTAGACTCGGACCTCCAGAACTGCAACAGAATAAATGTACGTTGTTTTATGCCACTAAATTTGTGATTCATTACAGAAGCAACTGATTCTCTGTTGTATGTTACTTGTTGCCTATGATCAATAAAATATACTTACAGATTATACAAAACATATATACATATATCTGAGCAGCTGGAGCCAGCTGTGCCTGAAGCCTTCATACTCTGGGCTTCCTAATTACCCCTGTCTGTAAAGTCCCCTTTTGGTTAATTTATTTTTTTTAAAAAATGTTTTATTGATTTTTTTACAGAGAGGAAGGGAGAAGGATAGAGAGTTAGAAACATCGATGAGAGAGAACACATTGATCAGCTGTCTCCTGCACACACTCTACTGGGGATGTGCCCGCAACCAAGGCACATGCCCTTGACCGGAATCGAACCCAGGACCCCTCAGTCTGCAGGTCTGCAGGCTGTCGCTCTATCCCCTGAGCCAGACCAGTAAGGCTCCCCTTTGGGTTTAGATAAATCTGGAAGATTTCCTCCCTTGTAATCAGAGCTCTGAATAACAAAGTGGAGGGACCTGACTTTTCCTGAGGGACCCTGCGGGGAATTCAGAAGCACGTCACCCCCGCGTACGGGCCAGAGAGGGGAGCTCACCTGTGCCGAGCACGGAAGCCAGACGCACCTCGTAGCAGGGCTTCCCGTCCTGGTCAGCGCCCTTGAAGAGCCGGGTGTTGTAGGCACTGAGGTTCTGGAAGAGACCAGGGCGGGGGGTGAGGGAGAGGAAGTCCAGAGGGGGGTGTGGGGGTCACACCGAGGAGAGGAGATGTGGAGCCCTGGCCGGGAGCAGGGAGAGCCGGAAAGCTCTCTGCTCAGGAGACGGAGCACTAACGTTCCTAAGCGCTGACTCAGCGGTGCCCAGCACCGCATGGCAGCCAGCCCAGGGCCTCGCAAGGCAGGCCCATTTCACAGACCAAGAAACTGGTCCCAGAGCTGCTGAGCTGGGGGGTGAGCCCCACCCGTGACCCCCCAGCAGCTCTGATGTTCTGGAGGCTGTCATAGGCCCTTCAGCCTGGGGTGGGGTGGGGGCGTCCAGAACCCAAGCCGAGACCCAGGAGTAAGTGCCAGTGGCGAAGGGGCCCCATCAAACCACGACCCCAAGTTCCCCAGACCTGTGAGTCCAGAAAGTCCTGGGCCAGCTTGGCATCTTCCATGGTGCAATCCCCGGAGAAATAGGTGGTGATGCCCTGTGGGGAGGGGCCGACGGGAGAGTGCGGAGGGCGGGGCGGCAGGGGCGGCTGGCCAAGCTCCCAGGGCACCCTCTCCAGCCCAGCCTCCTGCCTCTCCCCAGCAGCCTCCACCCTGCCCCCTCCATCTCTTCCCAGGAAAAAAACTGTGAATCCAGCAACGGAGGAAGCAGGCCCATCTCCGGCTCCCGCAGCTCGGCCCCAGCCTCTCGCAGGCCGGCCCAACTCCCAGCACCAGGATGCTCACCCCTCGCAGCTCCCAAGAGCCGGGAAGCCTGACCCCCTCCTCTCCTTCCGCCCCAGCTCACTCAGCTCCTCTCTCCTTCCCTCCGTCTGCACTCAGCATCCCGGGGTGCCAGGACGCATTCTATCCATTTTGCAGATGGCAAAACTGAGGCCCGAGGTGGGAGCGCGTTGCCTCCTGAGTGCCAGGCAGAGCCCACCGCCTCTCTGCACACCACACCGGTGGCCCCGGGAGGGACCTTACCTCCTTCCCCAGCCCGAGGTGCCGCAGCCTGGGCTCCAGAGAGAACATGAGCTCCCCGCAGGTCTGCCAGAGGCCCCGCACTGCCTCTGGGTGCTGCTGGGCGGCCTGACTCCCCAGGATCACAGGCTCCAGCTTGTCCTGCGGGGAAGGAGCCACTGGCCTGGCCACCCCGCCCACACCTGCCCCGGAGCCCCCGCCCCGCCCCGCCCCGCCCAAGCTCTGATCCCACCGCGTGAGACCGCCAGCGGCCGAGGGCCCGGCAGCACCGGCCGTGCCCGAGGCGTGTGGAACCTCGGGTCCTGCCCCAGACATTTCCGTCAGAAGCTGCATCCACACGATCACCAGGCAGCGCGTGTGCACAGGAGGGGCGGGAGCCAGGCGGGCCCGAGCCCCAGCCCCAGGGAGGGACTCGCCGTGCCAACAGCTTCATTTCTGCCAGCGCCCCAGGGTTTCCAGAGCCCACCCCTGGGTCAGCACGGCCAGGGGGCGGTCATGCAGATGGCAGTGACAGGGTCAGTGGCCCCGAAACCCCGGCCCCCCCGGCTCACCTTGGGCAGGTTGGGAACAAACTTGGTGTCGCCAAAGGACTTGTAGTTGCCCATGTTGGAGTAGACGCCCGCGGCGTAGACCAGGAACGCCTGGGGGGAGGGGGCGTCAGACACCGGGAGGGGCCTCCGGCCCAGGCCAGTGCGCTCCCCAGATGGCAGCGCCCAGAGGAACCAGCGCGGGTGAGGCTGGGAAATCTGGGGGCAGGACCCAGATCCCGAGAAGCCCCACATACCACAGACCATCTTCCCACGGCCCCTGTCCCTCCACACCGGTCTCAGCTCCTCCACCTTTGTCCCCGCCTGCCCAGCGCCCGCTCAGCCACCGCGGCCACCCCACGCGCCCTCCAGGCCCCTGGAAACACCGCCCCCTGGTGCAGGAGACCCGCTGTCCTCGGCCCCCACCTGGCCGGCAGCGAGCGGGCACCGGAAGCATTCACCGTAGGGCCAGCTGCTCTGTGGCTTCTGCCAGCCCCAAATCTAGTCTCCCCTTCCTCCGGCCACTGAACCTCATCTCCCTTCCCCCCAAACACATTTACAACGACCCCAAGTCCGCTTTCAAAGAACACTGTGGCTCTCCTGGCGGTGGCAGTCCCTTATCATAGAAATTCTTATCCTAATTCCCGCCTTCCCTCCCTCGTATCATTGCTGTCATTCATCTCACTGACAGGTAACATGCGTATGTTTGATTTACAGGCAGACAGACACGTGTGATTGAATACCCCGTTGCCATGATTTTGAACAAGTTGCTCTCTCTCGGATCAATTAAGAATCAGAAAAAACACAAGCTTTTATTTTACCTTCACTTATTCCCTCTCCAGTGCTCTCCCTACATCGCCCATGTAGATATGAGTTTCTGGCCTATAGCCTTTCCTTCTCTCTAAAGAACTTCTAACATTTCCTGTAAAACAGGCCCACTGGCAACACATTTCTCAGTCATCACTGCTTCAGATTTTCTTCTGTTCCTCCTTCTGATGTCCCCATTACACACATGTATGCCTCTTCTGGGTGTTTCTGACCACCCACCCTCACGCCCATCTCTGTTCCTCTTTGCTTTTCCGTTTTGGAGGTTCCCCTTGAGATATCCCCAAACTCGGAGATTCTCTCCTCTGAGGGCCCAGCTCCTAATGAACCCCTCAAAGGCATCCCTCACTTCAGTCACAGTGTCTCCGGCCTTCGGCAGTCTGCCCAGGGCTCTTCCTCAGCAATCCCGCCTGTGTGCACTGCTCGTCTTCCTGTCATGTGGCCCATCCTCACCCACCGGAGCCCTGAACATGCCGATCAGAGCCCGGTGAAATCCTGGTCTGAGGAGCCCAGCATGCCTGGGGGATCTGAGTGCGGTTCTGATGTTCGCTCTGTCTTTCCCCACCGTGCTTCCTGCCTTTGGTATGCTCTGTCAGAGCATTCCGATAGCCAGGCACGGTGTCCTGGCTGAAAGCAGCGCCTGCTGTAAAGAGGCTTCCAGGAGGGGGCAGCAGGTCTGGAAGCAGGAACAGCATTCTGTGATCCCGCGATAAGGTCTCCGTCTGTTCCTTTTCCTTTTTATTTGTTTGTTTTAAAGGTCTGACTTGTTTTTCTTGTTTTGCTTCTGCTTTGTTGAAGAAATGTTTTTATTGATTTCAGAGAGGAATGTTTTTAATAAAAATATATTTTAAAAGAGAGTCTGTCCTGTGACCGCACTTCTCCCAGCGATCTAAGAAGAGCTGCAGATTTCCAGTCTGTCCAGCTTTTTAACTTGTCGTCAGGACAGACTGGGGACTTCGGAGTTCTTTACATGCTGGGCCAGAAACTAGAAGACGTGATTTCCTCATTCGTGTAAGTCAGTCTGGGGTGAGTCCCTGCTTCTCACAAGCAAAGGAATCCCACTGGAAACAGGTACGTGAGCAGCGCTTTCCATGTGTAAGCTCTTCCCCTGCTTTTAGCTCTTTCGCTGAGGAAACCAAGGCCTCGCGCTGGGAAGAAGATAGGCGTTTGTGCGGAGTCTCAGACCCAGCGATTCTCCTCGAAACAGACCCTCCTCACCCAGGCCCAGATGTGCTGTTTGTGGTTCTGTTTACAGAACCGGGAACAATGAGTGCCCAGCA
Organism: Pipistrellus kuhlii; assembly: GCF_014108245.1. NCBI lineage: Eukaryota > Metazoa > Chordata > Mammalia > Chiroptera > Vespertilionidae > Pipistrellus > Pipistrellus kuhlii. The sequence continues at coordinate 740,921 of NW_023425558.1, read as the reverse complement.
ATAAAGAAAAGATGGTACTGATGACAGTGCACACTGCTGGGGAATGCCTCGCAGCCAATAAAAAGGAATGAGGTGAATTTATATGTATCCCATGAAAAATTTCCAAGAGGTGGTGTTTCATGAAAAAAGCAGGGCTCAGAAGAACACGGAGAACATGATCTCATGGATGTAAAAGAGAAAAGAAGGAACTGAGCCATGCACACATGCACGTGTGGGAGTCTCCCTGCTGTCCTCAGGGGCCGCCTCTGGGAAAGGCACTGAGAAGGAGTGATCTTCGCAGTACATGAACAAAGCATCCGGGTGCTACTTGGCCAACCGACCCACAAACAAACAAACACCAGGGGCAGGAGGAATATTTTGCCCAGGGGCACACACACGGTACAGGACCTGGTCCAGACACAGACCGGATGTGCTACCCTGGCCTCATTCCTCTACCACAGCGGCCGGCAAACTCCTCAGTCCACAGAGCCACATGTCAACAGGACGACGACTGAAATTCCTTTGGAGAGCCACATTTTTTAAACTTAAACTTCTTCTAACGCCACTTCTTCAAAATAGACTCGCCCAGGCCGTGGTATATTGTGGAAGAGCCGCTCTCAAGGGGCCAAAGAGCCGCCTGTGGCTCTCGAGCCGCAGTTTGCCGACCACGGCTCGACCATCTCTGCATCTCCAGCCGTTTTCTTTTCCCACAGTCCTGCTACAATCACTGCAGCCAAACTTTGTTTTGGAGACAGGCCACCACAACACTGAGAGGCACAGACTGCCCTCAGGCGTATTTTGCAAATGAGAAGGCCAGAGGCTCCAGCATTTGTAAATTTGGGTCTTAATCCAAAGAGCGAGAAAGACCTTTATACCCCTCCTTCCTGGTCTCTCACACCCACAGACCATTTAAGAAATGCAGGTTGGGCCGAAACCAGTGTGGCTCAGTGGATAGAGCATCAGCCTGCGGACTGAAAGGTCCCAGGTTCGATTCAGGTCAAAGGCATGTACCTTGGTTGCGGGCACATCCCCGGTAGGGGGAGTGCAGGTAGGGGGAGTGCAGGAGGCGGCTGATGGAAGTTTCTCTCTCATCAATGTTTCTAGCTCTCTGTCCCACCCCCTTCCTCTCTGTAAAAAATCAATAAAACATATTTTTTAAAAAGACATGCAGGTTGGCCTGAAAGAACTGACCTGGTACTCGTCCTCGGTGAGGCCCTCGGCCAGCGCGTGCTGGCGCAGCTCATCGGGGTCCTGGGCGCGGAAGAGCCGGCTGAGCAGGGCATAGATGTAGGGGGCCTCTGGCGAGGTCTGCAGCAGCACGGCCAGGCCTCCGTACCAGGCCGCGCGCGACAGGTGGTGGGCGTAGAGGCGTTCTGTGGGCGACAGCAGGCGGAAGGCCTCGCGGCAGTCCAGGCTGGACACGCCGATGTCATTGGGCAGGATGTACTGGGTGTCCGCCATGGGTCCTGCTGGGAACCATTGCCATCGTCACACCCCTGGCGCTGCCCTCTCATGACTTCATCTGATCCTCCCAAAAGCCCACGAGGAAGAAAACGCCATCGCACCCATTCACCAGATATGCCAACCGAGGCTCCTGAGAAGGTCAGGTGGCTCACCCAAGGAAATGACAAAATACACGGGTGGGCCGTATTTGGCCTGTGGCCCCTCAACCTTGAATATTGAACCCAACTACCTAGTCTTACAGATAGGGAAACTGAGGCCCAGGGAGGTTAGGAGCTGTGCCGAGTAACACAGGGGAAGGGTCAGAAGCCGAGACCTGCATTTCTAGACTCCCAGCCCTCCTCCTTCTCTTGGCTACCCCTCCTTCTGACCTCCTGGCCCTCAAAATTCTCCTGCAGGCTCTTCAGCTCCACTCACCCCTTGTTCACACCGACAGAGTCCCGGGCTACCAGCTGGAAGACCCGGTTCCAATCCGGGCTCAGTCCCAGACTCCTAAAATCAAGTCCACTGTTTCGCTTTTCTGGGCCTCCGCCCCTGCGATAGCAACCCCACCCTCACCCGGTGGGTGTGCAAATCAGATAAGGTCACCCGGACGGAATGCACCCACAGCAGCTCATGCTTTTCCTTTCCCCCTCTCCGTGCTCCCCGGATCCGTGCCCTGCATCCTGCTGCTCTCTCCCCGGGCTCAGAGCCATGAAGTTCGGGGCTGGGAGAAAACTCACTTTCTACAGCGAGGGAGGCTGGGGCTGGGCGAGACCAAGTAGCTGACGAAGCTCTCACAGCCTGTGGGGACCCAGGGGTGCCCCGACCCAGGACATGCTCCGCCCCGTCCTCCCTCCCTCACGGACAGGGTCTCAGCACCCCCCGCCGCCCCCCATGCTCCGCCCCAAAGCGCGGTCGCCCAGGTTCTGAGAGGGGCGTTAACCCTTTGCTGCCAGGGGCATGCCTCGGCCTCGGGGCCCCGGGGGCCTCCGAAGGGGAGCTGGGTGGGGGTTCGGAAGGGAATGGCCTTGCACCCGGTCCGGATTCGCCCTGTCCCCGGAGGATGACACCTCGTGACCCGAAACCCAGGCGCCGCGCCTCACCTGCAGCAGCGGCTCCGATCGCACACTCACTTCCTGCTTCCGGCTCCCCCATTCATCGGGGCTCCGCGAGCCCCGCCCCCTCCGGCCAATCGCCGGGCCTCGGGCTCCAGATGGGCGTCCCCTCCAGCCAATAGGAGCGCGGAAGCGTGCTCCGCCGGCCCGCTCGCTCCCCGCTTCCCGGGGCTTCGGGGTCGCGCGGGGGTTGGGGGGTGGGGACCCCGCGGCCTCGGCCTTTTGTTCGGGGGCGGTGCTCGCGCGGGGCGGGGACCGCGTGGCGGGCCTGGCCGCGGCCCGGCGCCGGCAGACCGGGCTGACCAGGCCCCCGATCCGGGCGGGGCGGCATGGGTGTCCCTGACGGAGTCCCCGGGACTTCCACTCCCTGCCCCCCACACACACAGCCTGGACCCCGATCTCCTTTGGGGTTTTCCGGGTCCCTGGCCTCCGAGTCTGGCAGGTGGAAGCCTGCACCAAGGGGAGGATGTGGCGCGCCGCCCTCGCTGGGTTCGATGGCCGGGGGGTGGAGGCTCTTTGGAGTCCGCCGAGCTCTCCGGGCGGAACGCACAGCGATTTCTTGCAGCTTGTGGGGCGCCTGATGGATGAGAAAGCCGCCTGCGACCTAGAAAGGCGGACCAGGGCAGAGCGGGCCTGAGAGCCACCCTTGTGTGTCTGGACGGCCTCCCTGGAGGAGGGCCGGGCCCCAGCTGGGACCTAGTGGGAGTATTGGGAGGGTCCCCGATCAGAGTGGAGGCGGAGTCAGGCCATCTGAAGTCGAACTTGGCCTCCACCGCCTACCGGCTGTGTCCTTGGTTGGGTCCCTTGACCTCTCTGAGTCTTGGCTTTCTTAGCAGAAAAAAAACGGGGCTAATAATTGTTTCCTCTCTGAGGGATGGATGTCAGCTTCAGTGGAGGGTTGACTGGTCAGTGCTGCCCCCTAGTGTTGTGCAGAGAGGATGCGGGGAGGAGAGGAGACCGGAAATCCACATCCGCTCCTTGCCAGTTTGGGCTTTGCCACCCTTGTCTTGCCCCAAAGCAATATCTGCCTGACTGCTTGTTCACAAAGCTCAGCTGTTCGCCCCAAGGGTGAGCATCCTGGGAGGAGCACAATAAATGGGCCCATGTCCTTAGCAAGCCATCCTTCTTCCTGGTGCATTTCCATGGTCTATGAGTACACATCTTCCTTCCTGACGTGGTGGGGTTGAAATGTACCCCGGGAAAGGGGGCAGTAGGCTGTCCACTGCCACCAGTGGGTAATTCGGGCCAACAAAAGACCCCGGTGCTCCTGGGAGCCTCAGCAAGCTGCATTTTTCTGATCCTGGCTACTCTGAGCCTAACTGGGTCCCGTACTAGCAGCCGGACATGGAGGATCTCATTTGATTTGCGCAAAAACCTTGAAATAGGATATCATCATTTTACCTGTTGTACGGGTGGGGAAACAGGCTAATAGGTTCGTTTATTTCCCTAAGACCACCCAGCATGTCCTGAGGTGTCCCTGCACTGGGATTCAGCCTTCCTCAGACTCCACCTGCCTCAGCGCGCATGCACACGCACACGCACGCACACAGCAGTCCACTCCCTGGCGCCCTGACTGTCCCAGCCTTGTCTCTTCTCATGGGAATGAAGAAGAGATGGGTGGGGAAAGTAACATGAAGGACCTACTGTAGTACAGGCACCCTCCATCATTCACAACCACCCGGTGATGGGGCTTTTATTCCATTTAACAGCCGAGGAAACGGAGACTCCAGGAGTGGGCAAGGGCAGAGCTGGGCCAAGACCAGGGCTGTCTGACCCCCTCCGCCACCACTTGTGAGTTCTCCTTGGGGCTGTGCCTGTGCCCGGTGCTCATCTCTCTCCCAGAGTCTGAGATTCCTTGCTAGACCTGGGGTCAGAATGTTCCCGTCCGGTTCCCAGGCGGGGTGAGAGAGAAAAGCACTGGGAAGAGTTGGATTCCTAGTGCTGTGTGTGTGTGTGTGTGTAGGAGTCGTGTGTGTGTGTGTGTGTAGGAGTCGTGTGTGTGTGTGTGTGTGTGTGTGTGTAGGAGTCGTGTGTGTGTGTGTGTGTGTGTGTGTGTGTGTGTGTGTAGCAGTCTCCATGCTTCCATACCCCGCCCCCAGCCTCCCCAGCAGGGCTCCCCTCCCCTGGCAGGGTGATGTGATGCTCTGGAAGCAAGAAGCAAGACTGAGCACCTCCCCTCTCACCACTCATCCTCTGTCCCCTCAACAGCCCTGGGTCTGGGCTCTGTGGCCCCAACTGGCTGTGTGGCCTCCCCTAGGAATGGCACTCCCTCGGCAGCCATCTCCCACTGGGGCTGATGTCCAGGTCAGGCTTGTATTCAGAGCCTCCTCTACAGGTTATTCTTTTTATCTCCAGAAACTGTCTTCCTAGCTCACTCCCCCGAATAGTGGTCGCCAACCTTTGGGACCTCACGGACCTCCAGGGGTCTGCGGGCCACCGGTTGGCGACCGCTACCTAGAAATAGTCTGGGGCGACCTGCGCAGCACCCCAAGCTTGTCTTGGCTCTCAGGGATCCGATTCAGACTTGGCCTCCATGGCAACCCCAGCCCACCAGGCCCCAGTCCAACGTCCCACCCCTCATTCCTCTTTTCTGCCCCCTCCACGCCCGGCCCGTTTGTCCTGCCAGCTCCTCTGCCCCCGCTCTTCCCCTTACCTGGGCTGCCCTCCCCAGGCCTTCCTCCTTCCCCCTTCCCCCACCCGCCCAGTCCGAGGAAAGCAGCTGGGTGTAATGGAAAAGCGGGCAGGCCTGCGTCCAGGCGGGCGGCCAAGGACGGGGATCTGGCGTGGCCACTTCCTCGCCGTGGGGCTTGGAGCACGCACCTCAATCTGCCCGTGAACAGAGCCGGCAGCACCTCCCTCCGGTTCCTGTGAGGATAAACACCCAAACCTCCGGAAGCAGAGCCGATGCCCGGTGAGTGCTCAGTGACCAGAGTTATTATTCTCATCAGCACAGTGCGGGGCACAGGTGGGCATTCGGGAACGGTAGCCCTTATGTCACAGCCAAAGCTCTGGATCGGCGAGTCCTCTCTCCTCTCTCGGCTCCTGAGTGTCCGCACTCGAGGTTCCGAGTCCTCCGTCCGGCACCTTCCCTCTCGGCAGGCCCCAACCTCCCGCCCGCCCGGAGGCCCGGCTCCAGCCACCAGGGCCCCAGCCACGCTGCACCCCACTCGGTTCCCGCTTCCTCACTCGGAGCCTGTGTCCGCCTCTCCCGCCCGCCGAGGGCGCCCTCCCCTTCCTGCGGGGGTTCCCTGAGCTCCTGTGCCACCTCCTCCGCGGCCCTCCCTCGCTTTCCCACCCGCCAGCCAGCCCCGCGCCGCAGCCCCGGGAACTCGGACCCGGGCAGGCAGGAGGCCACGCTGTCACTCGGCCGTGCGCTCCGGCATCCACCAGGCTGTGAACTCCACCGGGCGGGCAGCCAGGTCTCATCGTCCTCGTGTCCCCAGGGCCCCCGGCTGGAGTCCGGCCCACGGGGTATCAGCTGGCCCCAGCCTGCCCCGCCACCGGGGGCAGAGGCGCTGGGCACATGCGGGACACGGGGGGCTGGTGAGGCAGCTGAGCAGCGAGGTTTACGGGACCCGGGGCGGCAGCAGGTGGGTATCGGAAGCTGGTCAGCAGGCTCCGGGCACAGCAGCCCCAACCGGGGGTCAGGGGCCCGGGGCCCTTTCACTCCCCCGGGGCACAGTGTCGGCGGCAGCACGTGAGACACCGGGGAGGGCCAGGGCCCTGACCCCCATCAGGATCAGACCCGACGGATGGGCTTCCTTCCCTCAGGCGGGGCACGCTGGTGCCAAGGCCCATCCTTCCGGCTGGAGCGTGGGCCGCAGGACGCCTCAGGGCTCCCGGGGGATGGGCACAGCCGTCCAGGGCGCCCGCGCGGGGGGCGGCCCGGTGCCCACAGGCGGAGTCCCACATGCAGAGCTCCCTGCAGGCCGCGGGAGGAGGCGGGGAGCCGGGCGGGCAGGTGGGCGAGGCGGCGGGGTCCGGGGGCCTAGTCCAGCGGCCCCTGGAAGATGAGGCGGACACAGCCGAGCTCGCCGGTGAGCCAGGCCCCGCAGAAGGGGCAGGCGGCGTGGAAGGCGTGCGTGCCGTGGGGCAGCGGCGTCTGGGCCCAGTAGCGGGCAGTCTTCTCGGAGCAGACGTGGCCGCAGGGCGCGAAGGCGTGGCTGGGCGGCCCGGGGTCCAGGCAGAGGCCGGCCTCCTGGCCCAGCCACAGGGGCACGTAGGGCCCCACGAGGCGGCAGAGCGGGCACTCGCGCTCCTGCGGGCCCCGCTCCCGCCGGCAGCCCCAGCCGTGGTAGCCGTGCACGTGGCCGCAGCGCACGTACACCCAGGGCTGCTGCTTGTCGGGGGCCGAGCGGCCGCGGGCCGGGCTGGGGAAGGCCAGCGTGCTGAGGCCCACGGGGCACTGCGGCCGGGCCGCGTTGGCCTCCTGCCGCTGTGCCTCCAGCTGCTTCGGCGTGGGCGCCCGCAGCAGCCCGGCCGGCGTGCGCCAGAGCAGTGTGGCCCCGCACAGGTCGATGAGCGAGCCGTCCTGCAGCTCGTTGGACTCGTTCTCCACCTGCCGGGAGCAGAGGGGCCTGATGGCCCAGGAGGCCCCAAACCCCTGCCATCGGGGACCAGCCACCCATCCATCCCACGGAGTCTCCCTGGGAGGGCCCCTCCCTGGACGGTCGGAGCCGGCTGGGGGGGCGCGGGGGGGTGGGGCTGAGACAGAGAAGGGGGGGGCTGGGGCACAGGAGGGGGGGATGCAAGGAGCCACAGGAGGGCTGGCAGGTGCCCCCGGGCACACAGGGTCCCTCACAGCAAAGCGTGGGCCTTGGCTACCTCATCCCTCAAACCAGGAGGGGTCTGGGCCCACACAGAGTTGTCCCAGGCCGCCCCCTAGTGGCAGAGGCAGGACACTCTTGTATCGGAATCAGGGGTCCTGGAGGCTGTGCTTAAAGCGCGGACTCTGAGCTAGCCTGCCTGGGAGTGAGTTCTGGCCTCCCCAGTTTCTAAATCTGTGTCCCTGGGCGAGTCACTCGACCTTTCTATGTCTTCATTTCTTTACCCTCCAGACCAGTGGTGGGCAAACTCACCAGAGCCAAATACCAACAGCACAACGACTGAAATTCCTTTGGAGAGCCACATTTTTTTAAACTTAAACTTCTCCTAACGCCACTTCTTCAACATAGACTCGCCCAGGCCGTGGTGTTTTGTGGAAGAGCCGCCCTCAAGGGGCCAAAGAGCCACCGTTTGCCGACCACGGCTCCTGTATGTCAAGTGGTTCTCGTGAGTCAATCAACGTAAACTGGAACGTGCCCGGAACTTAGTGCACGCTAGTGAAATAATTTTAAAAAATCAAGTCTTCCCCACCCTCCCGGCAGAATCCGTGCTCTGGGAAGGTAAGCCACGTGGTTCCCTGGGGTTTGGCGGCTCCTGGCCAGACGCACGGCTACCGGGAAAGAGCTCAGCCCGGCCCCCGGGAGGGACGAGGCCACATGGCCCTGGGCAGGCGCCTGCCTCGTCTCAGACCCTCTCCCAGCTCCCGGCGTTCGTTTTCCACCCGGACTGCAGGGAGCGGTCACAGTCACCGTCACCTGCGTCGGGACCGCTCCGCAGGCTCTCCCGCTGGGAGAGGAGAGCAAAGCTAAGCCCGTCTGAATGTGACAGACACGTTACAACTGCCACCGACGCTGTAGGCTGTCAACTGCTCACCCGTGGGCCAGGTGTCCGTCTCTGGGGAGCGTGTGATCTTTCTCGGCTGCTGCCACCCTCTCAGGGTGTGTCTGCATGGTGTGTCTGTGCGTGCGCCACTTCCTATCGCCCTGGGACCGCCCACGAGGGTGGCACTCGGGGACGTGGGTCTGGTCCCCTCTGTGCAGCCGCGGCACACGGAGCCTGCGGGGCTCCCTGTGCGGGAGGACTGGAGCCCACCTCCTGGCCTGGGCAGGGGGGCGGGGGGTTTGGAGATCCCAGGAAGGATGACTGCGCGGGGGGGGGGGGGGGCAGGCCACCTACCAGCTTCCCCCGCTGCTGCGCCGAGCGGCTGTCCCTCAGAGAATAGACGTTCCCACAGACTGAGATCTCCCGCCAGACACCTGGGGCCGAGTCCTCAGAGAAGCCGCCCGCTGGGTGCATCACCAGGACCCCATTGGTGGTTAAGCCGTCCATCAGGCCATCGGGGGTCCGCCATTTGGCTGCCCGCTCCTGGGACCACACGTGGGATCAGACCACACCTCCCCCAAGTGGCCCCCAGCAGGGCATGAGCCGGGGTGGGGGGCCGGGGGGGCTGTCCCTCTACCCTCAAGGTCGCAGGTAGCCCAGAGGGGACTAAAGCGGTCGCTGCCTGGCCTTGGACGTCATCTGACCTCTCCGAACCTCACTTTGCTCATTTGCTAAGTGGGGTGCTAATCCCTGCGCAGGTCACAGCTAGGACTACGGAGGGCTGGTCCGTCACCCCAGAATGCTGCCCCTCCCCAGCCTACCCCGCCGCTCACTCTCAGACGCCGGGGACTCACTCACTCCGAGGAAGATGTTGCTGGAGGCATCGAAGCCGGCGGCGTAGAGGCGGGCGGTGTAGGGCGGCCGGCGGTCACACAGGATGCGGCAGGCGTAGCGCGAGATGGTGCTCTGGGGAGAGGGGCCCTCGGCCACCCCGCCTCCGGGAGACGTGTCTGTCACCACGAAGTCAATCATGTTCTCCGTGGAGCGGCCGATCTGGGGGGGGGGGGGAGGCCAGCCCGGGGACGCTGTGTGGACAGGTCCATCCCCCGGGCTTCCTGGTAGCTGCTCTGCACGTACAGTCACCAGATAACGAGGGGCAGCACCGTCCCAAGTCCCCTGGGAGCTGAAGTCCAGTTGCCAAGGTCTAGCACTTCTCCCTCGCCTCCCCCGAGGTTCTGGGGAGCACCCCACTCAGTAGAAACTAGTCCATTTGCCGACTGAACAGTGAAAGGGGGACGCCCACGGTCTGGGAGTGCTCGCATGTCAGCAGCAACTGGTGAACTGTTAGTGTTTATTGTATGCCAGGCTCCTTGCTAAGCATGTTCTGTGCGATATCTCCGTTCGTTCGTCTAACCAGTAACTCCATGGGCCCCCTGAGCCGTGAGGTAAGCAAGGCCCGGAGAGGTTAGGTGGCTCTTGCTCAACGCCACCAAGCCAATAAGCAACGGAGCTGGGATCTGAACCGGGCGGTGTGACTCTCACACGGCCCCCTGAACCCCTCCACGGTGTGTCCCCCCACCCTGAACCCCTCCACCGTGTGTCCCCCCACAGCCGGGGAGTGCCTTGGGTCTGAGTCTTGACGCGGCTGCGGCCTGCTGTGGGCCCTCGCTGGGATGCCCCGCTTCCTCATCTGAAGGGTGGTGACTGCACTGAGGCCCCCAGAGCGCCTCCCCCAGGGCCTCCGGCCTCCGGCCTCGCCCGGAATGTCGGCAGAGCCGCGCACTGAGGCGTGAGGAGGGGCCCGAGCATACCTGGAACATGTCTGTGTCGCTGTCGTGTGTGTACTCGACTATGACCGAATGGCTCCGGGACAGGGTGTAGGAGATGCTGTGCTGGCCCCGGTTGCTCAGCGCCTGTGGGGAGAAGGAAGTTAGCCCTCAGGCACGCAGCCAGGAGAGGGGAGCCTCTGAGCTGGGGCTGGAGCCCGAGGCCGGCGGCCACTCCGGGGAGGGCGGTTCTGCCCTGTGCAGAGGTCCTCTGCCCCCAGGGAGCCAGGTTACCGCTCCATCGGACCGCCGAGGAAACCGGAAACAGCAATCCTAACCCAAAAGCTTTTCCTTTGTCACTTCTGTGTGACTCGCATGGCTCCTCTGACCCCGGGCTGCCTCTAAAATTAGCCCTAGCTGGTTTGGCTCAGTGGATGGAGTGTTGGCCTGTGACCTGAAGGGTCCCGGGTTTGATTCTGGTCAAGGGAATGTACCTTGGTTGCGGGCACATCCCCAGTAGGGGGCGTGCAAGAGGCAGCTGATCGTTGACTCCCATCGATGCTTCTAACTCTCTCCCTTCCTCTCTGAAATCAATAAACATATATTAAAAATAAAATAAAATGGTGCTACCCAGTTGGCGTGGCTCTGTGGTTGAGCGTTGACGTAGGAAGTCACACTTTGATTCCCAGTCAGGGTACCTGCCCAGGTTGTGGGGCAGATCCCCAGTGTGGGGCAAGCCGGAGGCACCCGATCAAAGATTCTCTCTCGTCATTGGTGTTTCTCTCTCTCTCTCCCTCTCTTCCTCTCTGAATTCAATGCAAACATTGAATAAATAAATAATAGCTGTTCTGTGGGTGGCGAAACGCTCTGCAAACTGGACAGGACTATGCCTCCCCCATCTCTCTGGCGGCCCCGGGGGCAGGGAGTGCAGACACGGCGGCTCCCGGCTCCCGCTCCTGCGGGCGGAGAGGGCAGGACCTTCCCAGCCGGGCTGCTGGGCCAAGCGGCTTGCCTTGGAGATGAGCGGCGTGGAGATGTGGTGCATGACGTCCGGCTTCACCCCGTTGGCGTGCGGCCTGCGGTTCAGCGCCAGGCGGCTTCGCCGGCGGCCCTTGTCCCCGCTCGACAGACACCCGTTGTAGCTGTGGACACGGGAGTGGAGAAGAGGTGGCAGGGAGAGAGAGACACAGGTGAGCCTTTGAGAGACCAGTAGGAACTGCCAACGTCTGGGCAGATGCCACCTTAACAAGCCCCGGAACCACCTGACACCTCAAGGCCCGGCTTATCCGAGGGGTGCCTCTCGGGAGCGGACCGGGTCAGAACGTCTTCACAGGACTTTTCGTTAAATTAACGGGTGATTCCTGCCCCTCAGCCGTGCCCGGCCAGGCGCTGGGCGCTGGGATGGCAGAGGTGACGAACCACAGGTCAGTTCTATGCCCTAGCGGTGGGGGAGGGGGATCCTTAGCTTTTCAAGGACCCTGGGTGCCACCTGCCATGACCCAGTCACAAGTCAAGTGCACCACAAGCCCAGAGGCAGAAGAAGGGTGTCCTGGCCCAGGATCACATTTCTGGGAGAGGGAACACCTCTCCCGGGCCCTGAAGAACTGGAAAGGAGGCACCTTCAGCAAACTGCCATTTATCGCACCATGGTACTGCTGGGAACCAGAATGAAAGAAAAAACTAGACCCGCAATGCCACGGCCTCCATATATCCATTCACTTCAAAAGTCTACCTTCCTGTCCAGCTCCTGTCCGGAGGGAAGGAGGTGGAAAGCAAGGATGGGGTGAGACCTGATTGCTGCCATGTACTGGAGCCTCCCGTGTTCCTGGTGCTTCGTTAATTACCTAATGGAACCTGTGCAATGTCCTGCCAAGCCAGGATCTTCTTCCCATTTTACAGATGAGGAAAACTGAGGCTCAGGGAGGGAAAATGACTTGCCTGAGGTCCCAGGCTAATAAGAGAAAGTCTGTCTGACTCCAGCCTTTCCTGCAGAAGCCCTTTGAGAGGGGAGGCTCGCCGTCAGCAACAGCCCCGCGGCTGGCAGAGCTTGATGAGGTCAGGGCATGGTGACCCGGGTGGCGCAGTGCAACGGGAGCAGATGAGGATTGCGGAAGGGCCCAGAACACCAGGCGGAGGAGTCTGCGCTTTATTCTGTAAGCAGTGGGGAGCGCAGGGTGGTTTGACAGGATGAAGAGAGGCCACATACAGCCAAGGACCACTTGATCCGAATCTGCCAGGAGCTTGTTACGATACAGAATCCCTGGCCGCACCCATGGAGACGGGGATTCTGGAGGCTCGGGTGGGCCTGTCACTGGCCACTTTCCATGTGCTCTCAGGCTGGCTCAGAGGTACCACCAGTGTGGGCTTCAGTGCTTGGCACTGGCCCACCAGCCGTCAAGAGGATCCGGCCCTACGTCTGTGCTCTCCCCCTTCATCTACACAGACAGCCCTGCCTCTGGAACACCCAGCAGCTGCTGTTCTAAGGCAAACCCCCCTGAGTGGCCATCACTCTTACCCCTGAAGCTCCTTCCCCATGGGGGATGGGGCAGCTCAGGACCCAGGCTGGGGCTCAGGAGGGCCTAGCTGACATCCTGGCTTGTCCATTTATCACATGGCCTCTGTAAAATGGGGCTAATTTCTCAGGACCTACCTGTGGGTCCATTGTGAGAACTAAACGAGATAAAGCTTTTAAAAATGCTAGGCAGAGTTTGGCATATATACAGCAGACCCTTCATACATGTCAGCTATTATTATTTTTAAAAGCACATGGGCCTGGCCAGTGTGGCTCAGTGGTTGAGTGTTGACCTATGAACCAGGAGGTCACGGTTTGATTTCTGGTCAGGGCGCATGCCCAGGTTTCGGGCCCCAACCTCAGGACGGGGCATGCAGGAGACAGCCGATCAGTGATTCTCTCTCATCATTGATGTTTCTATCTCTCTCCCTCTCCCTTCCTCTCTAAAATCAAATAATTTTTTTTTTAAAGCACATGGCATGTATAGTTTAACAAACAGTAGCCAGTATTATTTCTACAAAATCATCATAATGATGACATGGCTTCTTGAGTATTTTCTCCAGGGCAGATGGGGGAGAGAAAGGGGGAGGAAGAGGGACCTGTGTCTGGAGAAATGCAAAGTGGTTGCGGCAGGGATCCTGGTCAGACAGAGCCAGGAAGTCACCCAGCCACCAACTCACATCACTTCCTCTCTTCCGGCCTGTTTTCTCATCTGTGGCATGAAAACCAGCTGTGGCTTTTAGTGAACGCACACTAGACAGAGAGTAAGAAAGACCTGGATCCAAATCCCAGCCCTGCCACTTACCAGCTGTGTGCCCTCAGACCAGTCACTTCCCCTCTCTGAGCCTCGGTTTCCTCACCTCCTTCCTCACAGCATCTTGTGAAGATTAAAATGAAACAACGTCCATGAAAGGGCTTGGCACAGGCCTGCCTCCCAGAACACTCGCTCCGGGCCAGGCCCTGGTCTCTGCGCTTTACAGAAATCGCCCTGGCCCTTCCTTCCAGCGCCTCTGAGGTGCTGTCTCCATCCCTGTCTGCCAGGGGCGGAAACGGAGGCGGAGGGAGGTTCACTTGCAGAGGCAGGATCTGAACCGAGCGATTTTGATAGAGAACCAGAGTTCCCCACCTCGGCCGACACACTCACAAGGTGCTTTTAGGAAAGGCAGCTGATCAGAAACAGGTGGGTCGCTCAGAGTTGTCTTCGTAATTAACGAGAAACGGGAAGATAAAACAACGGTTATGAACTCCGTGGGTTTGGTCAGCTCTGTCCCTCGGCAGGGAAGAGGAGGAGGGACAAAGAGCAGAAGGCGGGGAAGGGGAGCACTGGGGCCCTCGGTTCGGTTGCCCTGCGGGGGGGGGGGGGGGGGGAGCCTGGGGCCCCGCCCCACCTGGACCGGGACGCTCACCCCAGCACGATGAGTTCGCCATACTTGATGGGCTCCTCGCCTGGCTGCACGTCTTCCCCGGAAGAGAGGATGCAAGAGCCCTGGCTCCCAGGGCGCTGGAGGTCTGAGGTTCGAGGGGACCCCACGTCGGGGTTTCCTTCCAGCACCATTCTGGGCAGAACGGGAGAGGAGAAAGAGAGTCCCTCCCATCCCCGCTCAGTGCCAGCTCCGGCCTGCTGCGGGGCCACTTAGGCTAACGCCAGAATGACCTTTCACCCCGCTGTTACTATGGCAACCGCTTCACCTCTGCCTCTGCTGAACCGCCCTGGGTTGCTGGGATACCGGGGAAGGGAGTTGATAGGTGGAACGGAACCAGGAGGGGGAAGCCCCACGGAGGATCAGAAAATGTGGTGGGTCAGAGGATGAACTAACTCGGGGTGGCCAGAGGCTTCTTTCCGGCCAGGACCCCAGTCTGGGATGTTTTTGGGAGATGGGTACCCCAGGAGTTGGGGGTCCTTAACTCCTCATCTTCTTAGACTCAGTTCCTGGTTTAGCTCTCAGCCCCAGGACCTTCCTTCTGTCAGGTTCCTGGAATGTCCGTTTTCATCTTTCCGCCTCTTTGCAGGTCTGGCCTCTGTCTGTCTGCTTCCTCAATGACTCTTCGTCCTCCCGCCTCTGTCCTTTTCCCACCTGCCTTCCCACCTTCTCCCCCTTCTCCGCCTGTGTGTCCTCCTCCACCTCCCTATCCCGCTGCCTCAGTCTGTCCCCTGGGCCTCGCCCTCCGGCCAGGCCTCCGGCCCCAGGGCGGTGCGCCCCCTGCCTCCCGCCTCCCGCAGGTGTCTGTCTGCAGTCCTGGGCGGTCTGGTCCCCGGGGCCTGCGGGGGCGGCGCCCCCTCCAGCCAGGCTGCAGCGGAGCCATCTCCGCAGGAAGCCTGTTTGGAAAACAGACCCGCGCGGGAGGGGCAGCGCCGGGCAGGCCCGCGCCCCGCGCCCCGCACCCCGCACCGGGCACCCCGCACCGGCACGGTGACGGCCCAGCGCATACGCAGATACACCGGGCCCTCCGCACACCCAGCCCCGCAGGCAGAGCCGGGGGGCGCACGGCCAGCCCCGGTCCCGCGGCCGCGGGCGCGAGCGCCCCAACAGCCCCCGGCGCCCGCCCTCGGACCCGCTCCCCCGGCCGCCCCCAGACACGCAAACACGCCCCCCGCGCCCGCCCGGCCCGCCCGGCCAGCCCCCGCCTCCCCCTCCGCCCGGTCCTCACCCGCCGCGCCCGGGATCGCCCCGCGCCGCCCCTCCGCGCCTCGCTCTGCGCCGCCCGGGCCGCTGCGGCGGGATGGGCCCGGCCCGCGGCTCCGCGGCCTCGTCACAGGGACACCGGGGCCGAGGGAGGGGACCAGCGCGAACCTCCACGCTCCGCCTCCCGCCCTGGCCCCGCCCCTGGCCCCGCCCCAGGAGAGCCCCGCCCACTAGGACTCCGCCCCCTGCGGCGAAGTTCAGGCCTGGAGACCTGGCCCCGCCCCTTCTTGAAAGACCACGCCCCTCCGGCCCCGCCCCCGGCGCTGGACGTCCCAGGTCGCCGCGGCTCAGGAACTCGGTGGACTACCATCGCGGGTTCGGGGACTCCCCGTAGCCTAGTTCGGGCTACCCAGACCCCGCCCTTATTTCTGGGGATTTCCTGGGTCCCCCCAAAGACCTGGGCGCCCATCCTCCACCGCAGTCTAGGGCCTTCGCGCTGGGCAGGAGGCCCCTCTCCCCACATTAGTCCAGGGTCGCTCCACCCCCGCCTTCTACTTGGGGAAGCCTCATGATGAGAGGAGAGAGCTGGGCGGGAAGGAGAGGGAGAAGGAAATACCAGAGGAGGCCCACGGGGGAGAGAGGGTTGTCGTCTGCAGGGGGCCCGCCGAGAGCCGCTGAGTCAGACCTTTTCTTCCAGGCCACTTGGCTTCCTTGTTGCCTTCTGGCCCATTCTGGACCCTTGGAGCCCAAGAACACCTCCCTCCCGCCGGCTGGGCACACACGCACACACAGACACACACACACACACCACGCGAAATGCCACAAAAGGGACGGAGGGCCCACAGCCCCGTGCGGGCCTTGGCCTGAAAGATATCTCATCTCTTGGTCTGGTCAAGGTGCTACCCACTGTACTTTGAGCAAAACAAGCCCTGTCATGGCTGGGAGGCAGGCACGGTAATACCCATTTTACAGATGAGAAAATAGACTTACAAACTTGGTCGTGGTTATTCTGCTAGCAAGGAGTCAGGAGCGGATTTCAGCTGTGCGATTCCAAAGTCTGGACTCCTAACTTCCTAACCGGTGATAACTAGGAGTGGCAGGACGGGCTCAGAGCAGGAGAGGCCGAGATGCATCCGATGAGATCCCTTTAGGACATTATCTCTTGGTCTGTTTGGAGCTATAATCGACAAACGAGGGAAGCTTAGAGGATGGATTCTTAACCTGCATCTTTGGAGTGAGCGTGTGTTCCATGGAGGAAATCAGACGAGGCTGCCCAGAGGAAATGGCCTTGGCCCTGTCCTGAGAGGGACGTGAATTTGCCCACAAACATCCTGAGAGGGAGCGTCCTCCCCCACCCCGACTGCTGCCTGAGAAGCTCCGGTCTCTGAGACCACCTGGGCCCACCACAGTCACACATCCCATAACGCCCCCACCAAAAATAGTCTCGGCTACCAACTGCTTTGCCAACTGTTCTGGGGCCCTCTGTCAGATGAAACGAGAAAGCCGCGGACAGCAAGTCCTTCAGGGGCAGAGGCTCCTGATCAGAAGGAAACACCACTGAGCAAGCTGGGCTGCTGGGCTGCCAGCAGCAGGCCATGCAAATCCTGCACCACAACGCAGCTCCACCCCTGAATGCCTACAGTGTGCCCTCTCCCATGCCAGGTATGCACAGCTCCAGTAGGACATAGGGACACTGGGCCAGCCTCACTGCCCTCTGCCTCCCAGCTGCTAGCGCGCTGTCTGCCAGAGCAGGCCCAGTGACCATGTGCGGTTACTATGGATACCTCAGTTCACAAATGAGACAAAGGGGACTCTCTTTTAAAAGTTTTTTCTTTCCTTTTTGGCAGGGGGGAGATACTTGTCCTGAATCCCATAGCAAGGTAAGTACAGAGCCGAGGTTTGTCCAGAGCCCGTGTGCTACCAGAAAGACCGTGATTTCTCCTGCCGTGGAGTGCTGGGATCAACTCGGATCAGAGCTGCATGGTGGGCACAGCCAGACCTTCAGGGGCCTCCAGAAGCCTGAGCTGGGACTGATCCCAGCACTGTCCAGACAGGGGAGGAGAGGGGACAGCTGGGTACCACCAACAGACACACATGCCCAAGCTTCAGCCTTGGTTTCTGGCTCTGAGTCCCATGCTCTATGCCAAGAACTCCAGTTTCTTAATCTCTGTCCTCAGTATCCTTATTTATAAAATGGAAATAATATTAATACCTACCTGTAGTGGGATAAAAACTTGCAGGATACAAAGGGGGAGGGCTGGGGAGCGTCAACAATACTGTCAACAATTTTTAAAAAGTGCAGGAGCCCTGGCCAGTTTGGCTCAGTGAATAGAGCGTCAGCCTGCAGACTGAAAGGTCCCAGGTTCAATTCCGATCAAGGGCACGTGCCCTGGTTACGGGCTTGATCCCCAGTGGGGGGTGTCTGATCAATGATTCTCTCTCATTGTTGGTGTTTTTCTCTCTCTCTCCCTTCCTCTCTGAAATATATATATATATTTCAGAGAGGAAGGGAGAGAGAAAATTATATATATATATATATATATAAAATTTTATATATATATGTGTGTGTGTGTGTGTGTGTGTATGTAATTCTAAATGCAGTATTATTCTGAAATCCCTTTGTTCAGCCCCTCCCTTCTCTCCCTTCAATCTAGATTTTAACCTTAAACTGCTTCAGAAAAGGGGGGGGGGGGGGGCGGAGACAAAGAGAAGAACAAGATACAAGTTTACCTTTTTAAACTAAGATTGTTTATTTATTGGTTGGTTTTTAGAGAGAGAGAGGAAAGGAGAGAAGAACACAGAGAGAAACAGAGAGACACTGAGGCTAGGCCAGGCTCTGGCAGGCTGGGCATCGCTCGCAGAGCTGAGTTTGTGCAGAGCCCTGTGGGCCAGCCAGGCCCGTGGGCCTCTCTCAGAGTCTGAGCAGCGTGGAGCGCTCCTTTCAAACTATACAGAGAGACGTGGAATCCCAATAGAGATCGTAAGCCATTTGCTCTCTGGCTGTTACAGAAAACATCTTGCTAACCTCTCTCTGATCTAGGATTTTTAATCCCCGTTATAGTCTCGCACGGCTGTTTAAGAACGTTGGAGCGGTCTCTTTACTAAAGACCGTCTTTTCCAAGCCAATTAGCCGTTCGTTAGGAAGGTGGGGGGAGGCTGCACAGACTGCATAGGAGTCCCCGACTTAGTGACTCAGACGAACGGATTCCCACTGGACAGTGAGGGTCAGAGACGGCAGGTGGATCGGGGAGAGGAGATCTTCTCTGTGTCTGACCTGGCAGAGGAAACACACAAGCACAAAGCCGGGGCTGGACACAGGGCATCTGAGGTCTTTTGTGTGGGCATGCCACCTTCTGTGAGGCGCTACTGCCCCCTGTGTGCTGGCAGCTGTCATCTGGACCCCAGCCCCCGCTTCAGGCACGAGCAACACAGGTTTGGAATCAGGAAGCCACAAGAAACCGTGACAGTGGGAACGGCCTAGGAGCAAGAAGCAAGCTTAGAACCCCGTAATGTTCCGGCGGGATGCGGTGGGCCGGTGACCTGTCTCCACCCCTGCTCTCAACCACTGGGAGACTGAGGTCCAGGCAGGGACGAACCTGAGCCACAGCCAGAGCTGGGATTGCAATGCAGGCCCCCCTCCCAGGTCACATGCTATCTGGGGATCAGAACCTGCCAGGCCGCCGAAACCGGTTTAGCTCAGTGGATAGAGCATCAGCCTGCGGACTGAAAGGTTCCCAGGTTCGATTCCGGTCAAGGGCATGTACCTTGGTTGCGGGCACATCCCCAGTAGGGAGTGTGCAAGAAGCAGCTGATCAATGTTTCTAACTCTCTATTCCCTCTCTCTTCCTCTCTGTAAAAAATCAATAAAATATATATTTTTTTAAAACACAGAAAACCTGCCAGGCCCACAGTCCAGTAACCAATAACCAGGAAGGTCATTGGGTGCCACTGCCTGACAGAAGGAAGCCTGGGCCTCAGGGAAGGGGGGATGCCCTGGCAGGGTGGCCACAGGAAGACCATTTTTCTGCCTCAGGAGCTCCAACAGCCACGTCTACACCAGTGCTCACGGCTGCGGTCAGGCCTTCCGGGAGCCTCGCTTCTGAACGCCCGGGGCAGATGGCATGCTGCGGGGGGCAGCCTCACCACAGAGCTCTGCCTTCCCTTTGTGGGCGGCCATCGTCTACGTCCACCTGCCGTCGGGTTAGAGGCCTTCCCTGTGCCCTCCAGTCTCCACTGTGGGACCAGTTTGTGTTTTATTCTGCATCTGTCTCCCACGTCTTGCTCCTCCTCAGAAGAGGTCCACCTCTTGCCATCTCGAACTGAGAACCTAGACCATTTTTTCAGAACCGCCCGACCGGCACCCACAAGCAACACCTGCCCTCCCAGCAGGACCCGGGGAGCCGGCTGTGCATGGGAGTGAGCTGCACAGCCACCTTTCCCTCAAGTCAGGAGCCCCCTCAGCCTCCGGCTCTGAGCCAGTGCGGGGTGCTGTTAGGATACTGCTGTCACCGGTGAAAGACGCTGGCGCTGATCCGAGGCCACAGCAGTGGGAGCACAGGCGCTAATACACGCAGGAGTCACTACATTTGTCCCCAAATATTTCCCACGGGCCTCCTGCCTGCCAGGCCCAAGGGGAGGCCGTGGACATACAGGAATGAGCAAGATGCAACATCATTTTTTAGGGTCACACAGGCCACTGCAGTGCTTTCTATTTGGAGGGAGGCTGGGCACATTTTTATTGTGATCCAATACACACACACACTCACACACACACACGGGAAACACAGGTTTCATGAGAATACTTACATATTTTTTTAAATCCTCACGTGAGTATATGTTTTTATTAATCTAGAGAGGAAGGGAGAGAAACATTGATGTGAGGGAGACACATAGATTGGTTGCCTCCTGTGTGTGCCCTGACCAGGGATCAAACCCGGAACTTAGGTATGTGCCCTGACCGGGAATGAAACCCAAAACCTTTTGTTGCAACTGAGCCAATCCAGCCAGGGCAAAAACACTTATCTTTACTCCATGCGATATACTCCATTTTCTATTCTATTTCATTAAAAATGCTGGTTGAATTCATGAAATCAATTTTATAACCCATTGATAGGTCACAATTCTAATTTGAAAAAAATCCCTAACGTCAATCAATGTGTAGGCGAGTGTGTTTTCTTCGGAGGCCTCTCTCCTTGGCTTGCAGGCGACCACCTTCTCTCTGTGTTCTCACATGGTCTTTCCTCTGTGCATGCCTGTGTCCTGACCTGCTCTTATAAGCGCACCTGTCAGATTGGATGAAGGCCCAACCTAATGGCCTCATTTTAACTAATTACCTTTCTGTAAAGGCCCTATCACTTTTGAGGCACTATAAGTTAGGGCTTTAATATATTACTTTCAGGTGGAGAAAACTCAGCCTATGAGGAACCTTCCTGAAGGGTATGGAGGCAGAGGGAGCCGGGAAGAAAAGGTGAGAAAGAGTGTCAGGTCTGCATTGGCACATATGGAGGCACAGGAGAGCGAAGGGTGGCAGGAAAGTGCACACTGTGGGGTGTATCTGGCACCCAATGGCATCTGTTCACACAGGTCCCCATGGCCTGACTGGACCTTCACCCAGAGAAATCCTCCAGCTGGTCAGCCATGCCCTTCAGGGCTGGCAGCTTCTTTTTCTCTCCATGTCACCCTACAAAGCACACTCATTTCTGCCCAGCCTTCAGTGGTCACTACACAGCTGTTCCCTCCCCAGGGTCTTTAAAAATATATATATATATTTCAGAGAGGAAGGGAGAGAGAGAGATAGAAACATCAAGGATGAGAGAGAATCATCCTGGGGATGGAGCGCGCAACCTGGGCATGTGCCCTTGACTGGGAATCGAACCCGGGACCCTTCAGTCCGCAGGACTATGCTCTATCCACTGAGCCAAACCAGCTGGGGCCCTCACCAGGGTCTTGCTGCCTCCTTGGCGAATGGAATTAGCCACCCACAGACCTCTGGCCTGAACCACTTTACAGGGCTCCATTAACCCACCTGGGAAGCAGGCTACTGGCCTCTCTAGCTGGGACCTCCTACATCTCTCATCACCCCACTTCCCTCTTTCTCCTTTCTCCTTGTAGCCCAGCGAATCTTTTTATCCTGTGTACACTGGAGGTCCAAACCCCATAAAGTTCACAGGCAGCAAGAGGAACATGCTGTACTCTTAACCATACCGCCTTTGAACAACAGGTGAATTCGTTTCAAAGGACAATCGCCATGTCCAGCAGATAGCGCCCCAGCGCACAGCGATCTGAGGGATTTGCAAGGCGGCCAAAACTACCATACCCACAATGCTGTGCGGTATTAAGGGCCTTCTCTAGTTTAGCTGTCCGAGGCACTGCCTGTATGCTCTTCGGGAGAAATATGTGTATCCGAACCATTCGGGTCCTTCTTGTATCTTCAGATGGCAAGATTAACGTTTTTTTCTGTATATCACCCTCTCTGTCTTACTCATTGGAGGACAGAAACAATTCTGCTCTTCGTTGGCCTCACCAGCCCTAACCTAAAGAGAGGACCCGTGACCTCTGACACAAGATGGCGGCGCCCAGGGCGGTCCGTCTCGCTGCCGTCGACCCGAGGTGAACGAACCGAGGCAGTGAACCCCGCGTCATGTCGAAGCTAATCCGGGCCACTCGGGCGGCCAAGAAGCCCGAGGTCGGCGGCGTGATCCGGACCATCGTGCGAGCGGGCCAGGCCATGCCGGGGCCCCCGCTGGGCCCGGTGCTGGGTCAGGTGCGGCGCGGGCCTCGGCGCGGGGGCGCCGCCGGGTGGGAGCCGGTGCTCGGGTGGAGGGCGGGCTCGGGAGCCGGGAGGCCTCGGCTCCAGGCGCGGCTCCGCTACCCACTCGCTCCCTGCGCCTCCCGGGGCGCCGCCGCCTCTGCCCTCCCCAGCGGACTGGGTGCGGACAGAGGGGTGCCGCCTGCAGACCTCCTGGCTCCTGAGTGGCCGTCGAATTCGGGGGGAGGACAGAGGCCGGGGACGTGGAGGCTTGGAGATGGGGAGGGAGGGTTGAGGGAGGCTCCCGAGGGGTAGGGAGCGCTCCTCCCTCCCTGTGACAGCCCCCGTGCTTCCGCACAGCGAGGCGTTTCCATCAACCAGTTCTGCAAGGAGTTCAACGAGAAGACGAAGGACATCAAAGAAGGCGTCCCTCTGCCCACCAAGATCTTTGTGAAGGTGCCTAGCGTCTTCTCACCCCCCCGCGCTCCCTCGGGCTGGGGCTGGTCGCCTGGGGCTGCCACCCGCCCCTAACCCGGGGCAAGTCTCTTCCTGTCACTGGGCCCCACGTTCCCCATCTGGGCCGGGGACACCAGTGCCTTTTCTGAGCCTGGCCTGCCCTGGGGCAGGCCTTCCTTGGTCCTTTCACTCCTCCGGGACTTCCTGAGCGCAGCTGGGCCTGGCATAGAGCCGACAGGGCTGTTGGCTACAGGTTTATTTTCGTGGTCCTTTGGAGGGACACCATCAGAAAGGGGCTCAAGGGAGAGGGCGACAGGAAGTTAGAAGGACCCTCGGTTGGGGCAGCAGGGGTTGAGAGAGGCAGGAAGAGATATTCTCGTACTTATTTATTTTTCATTAAGCCTGACAGGACGTTTGAAATCAAGATAGGACAACCCACTGCGACCTACTTCCTGAAGGCAGCTGCCGGGATCGAAAAGGGGGCCCGGCAGACAGGTGGGGGTCGGTCGGGTAGGCCCCTGGGTTTTGGGGGGTGGGGGGCTCTGGGAGCAGGCAGTGACCGCTGAAGGGCTGCGTGTTCCTTCCAGGGAAGGAGGTGGCAGGCCTGCTGTCCTTGAAGCACGTGTACGAGATCGCTTGTGTTAAAGCCCAGGACGACGCCTTCACCCTGCGGGACATGCCGCTGGCCGCCGTCGTCTGCTCCCTCATCGGCTCGGCCCGCTCCCTGGGCATTCGCGTGGTGAAGGAGTGAGTGTTCTGGGGAAGCGCTGTAAGGGGAGGACCTGGACAGCTCCTGACTTTGGGGGGGCGAGACCGTGTGCACATTAGTGGGAGGGTCAGCTTCTGAGTCAGAGGACCTTAGAGTCTTGGGAGCCGCATTCATTCGTTTGGAATACGTTTGTGAAGGACCTTGTGCATGTTAGATGTTGTCTGGGCATTTGATGAGGCTGGGAACAAGATAGCCATGCTTGGCCCCGCTGTTAAGGCAGTCACAGCCCAGCGCCGGAGGCAGATGCACACATGGAGCATGAGACTCAGACAGGCAGTGCTGAAGGACAGCTGTCTTGAGAACAAAGTGTAGGACCCCCGATTTGCCTGGGGTGCCGATGGGAACTTTGTAGGAGCAGTGACAGAGAACTGGAAGAGGAAGTCAAGGACTGGGGGCAAGCATTCCGAAAAGCGGGGATTCCTGTGAAGGATGGAAGGTGAAAGAGTGCAGCAAAGACGGCCGTGTCATCTGGTGTACACTCCGGGCGTTGCAGGCAGAATAGGAAGTAGCTGAGAGAGGCCGGCCAGCAGGGGGCCCGCCTTGGGGCTTCAGGTGACCTCAGGAATGGTATCTTTGAAGGGAGATGTTAGGTGAGAGGGCGTCTGGCCCGGACAACAGCAGGGCCTGTACTCAACCCTTTACTTGTCTTCTGCTGCCGGTTGTTTCCCAGGAGAAGTGGGGTTCAGCAGGGAACAAGAATGGGCGTCACTTTTCTCAAATCTTTACTTTTGCCCAGAGCACGGAAATGCGAACATCTATCCCTGTTCAGGGGGAGACACGCGCACCCGGAGGCTTCACTGCACAGTGTTGTGGGCTCAGAGGAAGAGCCCGTTGATCTAGGTTGAGATGTCACCGGGGCCTCAAAGGACCGTAGGGCTTAAAGAAGGGAACAAAAGGCAGAGGTGGGGAGGATGGGGAGGAAACAGATGAGCAGAGGATGCGAAGTCCAGGAGGGGAGAAAGGATTCTGAGGCGACGACGTCACCGCTCACGCACCGTCTGTTTCCGTACCTGCAGCCTCAGTGCGGAAGAGCTGGCCGCCTTCCAGAAGGAGCGAGCCGCATTCCTGGCGGCTCAGAAAGAGGCCGATTTGGCAGCTCAGGCCGAAGCTGCCAAGAAGTGACCCCTGGCCTGCACACTCCAGAAACGTGAAGAGAGCCGCTGGAAAGGCTGTGCCGAAGGGGAGAGGGGAGATGACACCAACCTGATCGTTATGGCCCCGACTTTCGATTATGTATTTTTACACCTGTGGGTGTATCAGGGGATTCAGCCTAAATAAACGTCGTTGTCACCCACTCTGAGTTCTGTCTTAGGACCCTGGGGGAAAGGACCAGTACTGATGGCGGCAGCTCAGGCAGCAGGGCTCTTGATGCTGCTTCTGATACATGATCCGAGGCTCAGCCAAGCAGAGCAACTTGTCCAGGTGAATTAGTGGCAGAGGTCGGAGGAGTAGCCCTCCTCCCCACTGATGACAAAACGAGCAGGGCAGGTGGGGGCTGGGAGCGCTGGGACTGTTTTACAGAAGCAGCAGATGTTGCTTGTGCTGTAATCAGAAACCTATTTTAATATATTTCATTGATTTTTTAACAGAGAGGAAGGGAGAGGGATAGAGAGAGACATCGATGAGAGAAACAGCAATCAGCTGCCTCCTGCATACCCTCCACCGGGGATCTGCCCACAACCAAGGTACATGCCTTTGACCGAAATCGAACCTGGGGCCCCTCAATCCACAGGCCGATGCTCTATCCACTGAGCCATACTGGTTAGGGCCAGAAACATTTCTTAACTCTTGGGGACTTGCCAGTTCAACAGAAACAGACCCCTGTGGTGACTTCGGGTCACAGCCCCAACAGTGTTACTGCACAAGTGCCCCAGATCCCAAGGGCTATTTCAGGCCCCTCCGCTGAGCTGGTCCTCGCTCTCGGTCAGGTGCCAGCTGAATGTGAACTGGGCTCGTGGCTACAGGCCCACGGAAGAACACAGCTTCAGCAGGTCCCTGCCCGAGGTGGGGAAGACCTTAGGGAGCCTGGCCTTTGTTTCCCATTCCCCAGAGCCTCAAGGACTGTCCCAGCGGAGAAGGGAGGAGGAGTCGGGGCAGAAATGGATTCACGTTTACCGAACACCCGTTACCGTGCTAGTCTTTTTGTTTTGCACCGAGATTTGGAAAACACACACAAAAAATAACTCCAGTTTGGCGAATCCCACCACCCAGATGAGACTCTTACCAGTATTTAGGTATATATCTTTTCTACTCTTTGTTTCTTTGTGCGTGTATTTATATGTGTGTGTGTGTGTTTTTAAATAAAGCGGTGTCATACTCTAGATACTGTTGTATTTTACTTTTCTAAAAATATATTTTTTTTTTATTGATTTCAGAGAGGAAAAAAGAGGGAGAGAGAGAAACATCAATGATGCGAGAGAATCACTGATTGGCTGCCTCCTGCACGTCCCCACTGTGGATGAAGCCAGTAACCCAGGCCTGTGCCCTTGGCTGGAATCAAACCTGGGACTCCAGTCTGTAGGCTGATGCGCTATCCACTGAGCTAAACCAGGTAGGGCTGTTGTATTTCACCTTTAACTTGGCAATTATTTAGAACGTTTTTCATTACCTTCTTTAAGCAATTTTTGATGACTGCTTAGTGTTTTGTCTTGTGAGTGGACCATGGTTATTTAACCAAGTCCTCAGAAGCAGCAATAAAATACCTGTTGGGTATTTATATACACACACACACACATACAGCCTCGCTGGGATGGTTTAGTAGTTGAGCATGACTCAAGAGCTCAAGGTTCAATTCCCAGTCAGGGCACATGTCCAGGTTGCAGGCTCGATCCCCAGTGGGGGGTGTGCAGGAGGCGGTCAATTGATGATGCTTCTCACTGATGTTTCTGTCTATCCCTCTCCCTTCTCTAAAAATCATTTAACTTAATATATGATTATATATTAAAAATATAAATCAAATATAAATATATAACATTTAATATATATCACACATACACAAACTTAGGATGCACATCACTTGCAAACAGTTTTGAGCGGCTTATTGTCAGGTACTGTGCTCAGTGCTCCTACTACTGAGGACACAGGATAAATGTAAGACACAGTTCCTGCTTTCAGAGAATGGTTCTTTCCCTTACTGAAAACATACTGTGCGCTTTTTGCAGACTATTTAATTTCTGTTATGTCTCCCTCAGCTAGGATGCGGGCTCTGTGAGCCCAGCGACCTTGTGTCTTGTTCACTGTTGCAACGCCGGCACCCGGAACACTGCTGCATGTAGATCCTGGGAATACTATTTATCACACGAAGAGTGAGGCTGCAGAGCCAGCGCTTGAACTCAGTCTTCATGACCCCCAAACCCGAGCTCTTTTTCCTGCATTCTGCTCCCAGGGCAGGGTCTGGTATCGGTAGGAAGAGAACCGGCTGAGAGTCAGGTGTGAGGGTGCCACTAGGCAAGTTCTTTCTGTTCTAAGCTCTGAAGCTCTGAGAGGGACAGAAGCAGTTACTTCCCTGTCCAGCAGATGGAGCTATTGGCTCTTCTAATTTTTTCCTCTCCAACCAACTTGGTGGCCAGGGTCTCTTTCTGAAGTCACCTGCCTTCTCAGCAATAACGCGCATTCTCTCCTATCACCCACCACCTCCACCAATCACCAGCGAAATCCTTTTTTCATATATATATATGAATTTATATATTTATTTCAGAGAGGGAGGGAGAGGGAGAGAAAGATAGACTCATGGATCAGCTGCCTCTTGCACACCCCACAACCTGAGCCTCCTGGTCCATAAGTAGACAGACAACCACTGAGCCACACTGGCTGGACTCCAGCCCCAATTTACCTGAGAAGTAACTGAGGCTCAGGTTCCACTCAGCAAAAAGTTGGTGAATTTAAATCCAGGCCTTTTTTGTCTCCTAATTTTCATTCCCACCCCTACCATGCTGTTGGGCCCTCAGGCTCAGAGGAAAGCAGTATTTTTGAAAACTTTAATATGCAGCCCTGGAGGGAAGAGGCTCCCCGCTCCAGGTCAAGCCGCCACCTCTGGGATGGGATGATTTGAGATGGTGGCTCACGGGTTTAGGGGCGGAGGACTCAGCCCAACGCTGCAGGTGCCGCGTTGACCACTGATGGCTCTCACCAGCTGGGGGATCCGGTCACAGCCTGTTCAGAGGCCTCACTGCAGTGAGGGAGGGATGTAAAGGTGTGTGTCAGCTGAAGGGTGGTCATTTCCCACAGCCACAGAGGGAAGCTGTTTCCCTGCAGGACCGGCCGAAGAAAGAAACTCATGTCCTGAGACTTCAAACCCATCCCCCGGGAAATGCCAACGGAGCCCACTACCCACCCCAGGCCCTGCTGCTCCCGCCACGGAGGACACTTCCAGCCCGGACGCGGGGGAGGTACAGACCCTCCGGCGTTGTGAAGGCAAGTTGTGGCACCTGTTGTTCCAGTTCCAAGCTCTCCGGCTTCCAGCACAGGGTGGACGGCACACTGCTCACTCAGGTGTCGCCTGAGCGAACGAGTGAACCAAGAAACGCCGAGCCCTCTGCAGGCCCAGACCCCCACTCCCCCACCTGGGCCTCCCAACCCTCTCGGGCCCCCACCCTCCCCTCTTCACAGCATGACGCGGGCGTACCAAAAAGGCGAACTGGACTTTATTATAAAGTTGGCTACAAAGTCACCACAGCACCACGAGGTGGCCACCTGGGCAGGCCCAGGCAGTCTGGCAGCCGGGTGAGTCCTGCACCGGGTACACGCTCTCGTGCAAGCACACGTGTGACAACGGCAGGTCTGCCTTCCTCCATCGGAAAGGAACGTAGCGTCTCTTCACGCCCCCCACCCCAGGTGCGGGGCGCAAAAGTCACAAGCGCCGCCGGGGCGGCAGTCTGTCGGAATTGAAATCCCGTTACTGGTGTGTAGAGAATTCTACGTGGTGTCAAGGGCCCCTCGGGGCACAGGCCGGCCCGCATGGGTGGTGCCTTTCCCCCACCCAGGCCCAGGGGTGGCTTGGCCCCTGGGAGCGGAGAACTGGCCCCAGCCCATGGGGCAGCACTGGGGAAAAGCGAGACTCCCCCATTCTCCACTTGAAATCCCATTCAAGGAAACTCACTACGAGTGAATACAGATTGAAATGGAAACTGGGATCGCTGGAAGTCTCTAGAGTTGAAAAAGAAGCTCCCCTCCCTCGCCCTCCCTCCTCCCCCCTACCCAATCCTGTAGGGCCTGGGGAATCAGATATATCCCCCTCCAGCCCCTAGAGTCCCCCCAACAGTCCCGGGGGGGTGGAGAGCAGCTCCACGTCTTGATGACAATATGCCATACTTGACGACGTTAAGTCACAGACTTATTCAAAACGTTGGTTCCCCTCCACTTCCATCTGCAGAGAGAGAGAGAACAATCAGGCTGTTAGGAAACACAGGCTGAGGATGTGGCACATAGTAGGGGCTTCAAATATGTTGGCCCAGTGACTGAATGATCACCAGAGGTTCAGCAGAAAGGGGAGCAACTTGGACAGATGGAGTGAAACCTTGGCTATAATTTTGCAAGGGATGGAGCTATAGCAAGACAGCCTCTTACTTTTCCTAATGCCTATAAATGCTCAGTCTGTATCCTCTCTAGGGGGGAGAATACTGAGATGGGGCTCTAATGCCTCTCCCATCAAGTGTCTTTAACCCTGGGACCTTGATTGTCTTCATCTGTAAAATGGGGTGATAATGGCTGATCTAGGTCCTTCACAGAGTTAAGGAGAGACCATGAGTGAAGGATCCTCTTGCATTTATCCCACACCCCTAACCTCTGCCCTTCGGGCCTACTTGTTGGGAGTTTCCAGATTACTTTTCATTAGTCCTGATCCTCACTGCTACCCTGGGCAGCAGACAATATTATCCCACTAGTAAAGTGGAGGTACAGAGAGGGGACTTGACTCCTCTGATTCCACCCAGAATCTCGCTGGCAGGACAGGGACTTGAGGTCTTGAGCTTTCAGGCTGGACTCACCTTCATGGAAGCTGTCTTGAACTTGGCTCTGGAGTTGATGCAACTCATCAGTAAACCCATCGTAGGGGAATGCTGAGACACCTGTCTCAAAGGCGGTTTCATATGTGGCCAGGTCCTCCAGGAAGCTGTGGTCTTCTGGGGACAGGTTGTTGCAAGGCGACAGGGCCCCTCCTGGGACCGCTGCCCCAGGATCCTCTGAGCCCCATTCCCCACTGGGGTCTGGGGTAGAGAGATCCATGAAGATGTCTTCCACAGGCACCTCTTCCAGGAAGATGTTGTCAGGGTCAGCCAGGAAGTCCAGCTCCTGGCATTTCCAGGGTTTCAGGTCCAGGCTGAGCACAGGAGGGCCAGACAGAGACAGGTTGGAGTCCAGGGGCTCCAGCCCCCCAAGTGGCTCCAGCCCACCTGCGCAGGCATCGGCCGAGAAGGGCCTGTCCATGCCCTGAGCCAACTGGCTGATCTGCTGGATGAGACGGTCTATCTCATTCTGCTCCTTCTCGGAGTAGTGGAAGAAACTCTGTTTGACTGGAGAGGCCTCAGGGGTAAGCAGGCCTTCGGGCACCAGGGGGAGGTCCACAGAGAGGGAGCCCCGGAGCTGGGCGAGGGCCAGGAGTGTGCAGTCCCCATTACCAGGGCTACTGGGACTCGGAGGCAACTTCTCATAGAGAAAACTGCATCCCTCCTGGGCAAAGTAAGTCTTGGTGGGACTGGGACTCAGTTGCTCTGGGAAAGTTGGGCTGGGGCTGTTCAGATGTGCTTGGAATGCTGTGCTGGGAGGAGTCAGCTGCTCACAGGCAGGGCTGCCCAGAGGCTCGGGGAAGGCAGCAGTGCCGGGAAGCAGCTGGTCTGGGAAGTTGGAAGTGCAGGGAGTCAACTGCTCTTCATAGCTCCTGGCCGAAGTTTCGGTCAGCTGGCCTTGTAGTGGGCTAGTCAGTGGGTCTGAGAAGGTCGCGCTACTGGGCGTCAATTGATCCGAGAAGGTCACGGCGCTTGGGGTCAGCTGTCCTGGGAGAGAGCCGGATGGAGTGGACAGATGGGCCTGGAAGGGCTCGTGGAGGCTGAAGAGGAAGGCACAGCCTCCTGGCTGGTGTGGTGTGTAGGGCGGGGTGCACACGAGATCCTTGCTCAGGTCGGCTTGGAGAGAAGGCTCCGGGCGAGGTGGAAATGTCAGGTAGCGGAAGCCCCTCCCTTTGGGAGGTCGGGGAAGCTCTTCTGATGTGGAGACAGCACCCATCTCAGGAGCAGTGGGGAGACGGGTGCTCCGAGGGGCCCCCAGGGCCGGGGTAAAGAGTGGGTTACGGCTGGAGCCCTGCTCCCGGGAACGGATGTTCTCAGAGAATGAGGGCAGGAGGGTTGGGGTCCCCAGGACATAGGTTGCCTGAGTGTCTTCAGAGTTCAGCTGCTGGCGGAGGCTCCAGGCCTCTGGGTAACTGGAGAGGAGAGGAGAGATAGCCAGTAAGGATTTGGTGTCCACTCCCAGAGCAGGTCCCAGATTTGTGTCTCCTCCATGCCCACCTCCGCTGCCCTCAAACACTCCCGGCTCCTGCCTCACAGCTCACCTGATTGGGTAGTTATTGGCAGTAATGGGGCCGTCTGGACCTTCTGAGTATAACAGGCAATAAACCCATGCCCAGCCTCCAGGCTTGGCCTGCAGTCTCACTACCATCTCTGCCTGAATATCTCCACTCCCAGCCACTGAAGGGAAAGAAAAAAGATGCAGAGTTAGGACACATGTCACATAACATCCCCTAAACTATCACCCCACTGACCTCTCCACTGAGTTTGGGGATCAATAGCATGCTCTTCTGACTACCCTACCCTGTACCCCTCAGCTCCCCACCTTGGCCTCACTATTTGGAGTCCCCCAATTCTGATGCTATTTTCACCTTCACTCCTCACCCTACTGTGCACCCTTATAGCATCCAACACTGCTGGCCTCTGGTGCCTCCCCAGTATCAGCCTTGACCAGACCTTCCTGGTAGGCTCTCCCATGCCCTTTCCCAGCTCCCTGCCTTGTCCCAGCTTTCCTGGACACTCACATAGGCGGTAGTGTTGAACAGAAGCGTGGCCCAGGTCCTCGGGGTGCAGCAGTCCATACCATGATTTACAGAGCAGCTCGCTGCGCTCAAAGCCCAGGTAGATTAGGACACTGGGAAAGCGGAAAGGGTGAGGTCAGCTTTCTGTTTTCCCTGCTTGTCAAGGCATCTCACTCCCCCCGCCCCCAGGTCCTCTGCTCCCTTAGGTCCCCTGACTCCGGAATCTAGGGTCCCCTCATCTCTGGCCCACTTTCCTCCTGGGGTCTACACACTCTGAGCTCACCTCTCAGAGATGTCCAGTAGGGTCAGGTCCTTTGCATGACGGCTCTGGAACATGGCTAAGAAGAGTGAGGCGGGGCCCGCACCAGGGCCGAGGCGGGGCCTTGGCTCCAGGGGCGCGCAGAAGGCTGTGAACACAGGGTTTCCCGCCCAGTAGGCTCCAGGTGGGTGAGCATGGAATCGGCCTCGAATAAGCACCAGTTTGTTGCCTGCACTCTGGCGCCTCAGGGACTTGGAGGTGTTGAAGCGACAGCGGAAGAGGCGATCTAGGTGAGTGAAGAGAAACACTGATAAGAAGGCAAGTGGCTGAGAGAGATGGCAGATGGGGAGGAGCAAGGCAGCAGATGGGAGATTGAATTGAGGAAGAGAGAAAGGAGAGCTCACCAGTGTCTAGGGCAGAGGGCAGGGCGAGTTGCTGGCGCACAGTTAGGTGGTCAGCTGGGTCGATGATGTCGTAGATGCTGTCACCCTGGGCAACCAGGTCCACCTGGAGAAAGATGAAGAGATGATCATTAGTGAAAGCATCAAGAGCCAATCCTTCACAAAACGCATCTTCGGTGCGTAAACCTTGCTTCCAAGTAACCTCAGATTCTCAGAAGTAGAAAGCTCGTAGGGTCCCCTCAGCACTCACCATGGAGTGGCCCAGGTGCTCGCTCACACTCTCAGACAGATACAGCAGCTTCCCCTCGGCTGTGAACACGAGCAGAAAGCCAGGTAGCGCGGCCACTATGTCTTCAAGCTCTTGAGTTGAGAGAAGGCCTGTGGGGCCCTCCAGAGGAGCACCTGTGGGATGAGAAGACACGGTGAGTCAGGAGCAAGACTGGGAGGCAAAGCAGAAGTGAGGAAAGCATGGGGTGAACGTTAGAAAATCCAGAGGAATCTCTCACGGGCCTGCCTCTGCACACACCTGTGGCTCATTGGGTCTGCCCGTGCCTCTTGCCTAGGGCACCTGTTGCTGGACTTCTAAGTCAGGCCGAGCCCTCTGCCGTTTTGAGTGTCCGCACCACGGACAGCGCTACAGAGGCGCCGCGGCGTTCAGCACCGCGGACAGCGCCTCGCAGCCGGGCGGTGCTGTCAGCAGCACCGCGGACAGCGCTTCAAGAGCGGCAGAAGCCCTTTCAGCATCGCCCCGGGGGGCTGCGCTCCCCCGGCTTTGGCGACTCTGTCCCTGCAACTTCCCAGGCTTTCCTCTCCGGGCTCCGGGCGCGCCTCTGCGCGGCTGGGAACCCGGGCCATTCTGTCCCGGCTCTCTCCCTTTCCTGAGTCCGGCACCAGGGACACAGCTTCTCCATCCCCACCCAGAACTAAGCTGAAGTCTGGACAGAGCTCGGAAGGAAAAGCTTAGTCCCTGATCCCTTCTCTCCCAGCTCACCAACCCCAGACATCCCCGGAGGGATCCCTGAGCGCCGCTGTCCCCGGGGCCCGCCAGCTCGGGTCTCTGAAGAGCCCCGCGTTGCTCACCTCCGGCGAAGAAGACGCCCTTGCGAGTGTAGATGCAGGCGAGACTCATGATGTGCAGGTAGGACAGCCGGACCTTGTCCGCCTCGGCCAGCGGCAGCAGCTCCTTGAGGTTCCGGATCTCGGCGTTGATCTGGTCGCGGCGCGCCTTGGAGGCGCCCTTGGTGGAGCGGTACATGCCTGGCGGCCGCGGAGCTCCGGCCCCGGCGCTCCAAGCACCTGCGGTCCGGTCCTGTCCCGAAGCCGGCGGCTCCTTCCTCCTCGCTGCCCGTCTCTCGCTCCGGCTGGCTCTCTCCTCTCCTCTCCTGGGCTCCGCTCCGCTGCGCTGCCCCCGGCGGCTGCCTCGTCCCGCCTTATATAGCTCCTGCCGGGCGTGGGGGGCACGCTTTAGAGAAGGGGGGGCGGGAGGGCGGGAGGCTGGGCTTAGCCAACTGCAGCAGGAGCCACTGGCAGGCGCTCCTCCACCCTCCCCGGCTTCCTACGTCATCCCGTGACGTAGAGCGAGAGCAGGAGGGGTGCCGGCGGGAGGGGGGAAGGAGGCTGCGGAGGGGGCTGGGGCTGGCGGCAGCCGAGCTGAGGGGCAGGTGCTGCGTTGGGAAGGGGGTGCGAGGGAGTCCGAGTGTGTTCTGCCCAGGGAAGCGCCAAGGCGAGGGCTGAGTCGGCCAGAAGCCCCTGGCGGGAGAGGCTGCAGAGGGAGGGCCAGGAGGGGCTGGTTCCGACTAGATTGTTAAAGGAGATAAGAAAATGGAGGGAAGGCATGGCTATCACAACCCCCCCCCCCCCACCGCCGCCACCATCCTAGCTGCTGGCCAGGCGTCACCTTCACGCGAGGGACAGGTCACAGCGAGGGTTTCTCTCTAGGGATTCCTGAGGCTGGGATTCCCTTAGTCACTTTCAAAGAACGAGCCTCCATCACCCCCCCACTACCCACCACCCAGAGCCAGGCCCTGGGCTTTATCAGGAGAGCCACTCGGGTGGGGTCTGAGCCCCGGGTGGAGGGAAAGGGGGTCTGAGGAAGAGGGGACGGCTGACTTTGGCCTTGGTCCTGTCTTCCCTCCGCCACGAACAGAAACAGCAGCACCTGCGCTGCAGGCTGCAGGGATTCCGCGTTTTCCTGTCAACGAATTAACCTCAGCCTGTGGCGGGGGAAACTGAGGCAGGGCCCCGGGCATGGTGAGGGTCTGAGTCTGCCCCTAGGCATCCCTTCCCCTCCCCATGCGTCCCTGTGCGCCCCAAAGTGAGCGCCCCCCCGCTTCCAGCCTCCGCCCCCGCCCGACTGCAGGCCGGTGTCTCCCGCGGGCCGGGGGCGGGCGCGGGGCGGGCCCGGGGAATCCCAGCTCCTTATATGGAGAGGAATCCTCCGGCGTGAGCCGCGGCGCAGCGGCGGGCGGAGCCTCGCTGCCTCCGCAGCGCTCCGAGGCCCCCCCTCCGCCTCCGCCGGCCGGGAGGATGGGGAAGCAGCAGAGGAGCGAGGGGGCTGAGCTGGACCTTCCAGGAGAGATCCTTGTCCCCCCCACCCCCACCCCGCGGACCCCCTGGCTCGCCAGGCTGCCCTCCACACCCCTGCAGACCCCTCTCCACCTTCGGTGCTAGGACTCCTCTCTCAGCCTCTCTACCTTCCCCTCTCCACACCCCCCCCCCACCACCGAACTACTTTCTGTATCTCCTCGCCTCGTCCCAGCTTCCTGCACCCTCCACTCCCCACACCTTCAGGCCCCTCCTGCTCTCCCGAATGTCCTTTGTCGGTTTTGTTTCCTTGGCCCCATCTCCCTCTTCCTTTTTTCTCTTTTCAGCACCGATGATTGCTCTCTACGGGGGCCGAGGGGTTCCTTTCTTTCCCCCCAGAATCCTATAGAAGAAGAAGGGGTGGGCGAGGGGACAGTTTATGCGAAGTCTCACTTGGAAGACGGGGGTTGGGGGCTTGTGTGAAATCACTGGAGGGGCTGGGAATGAGGTCACTTTGGAATTGGGAGAGAGGGGCCGGCCTGATCACAGACAGTCCCATAGGGAGGGTAGAGATACACTTTGACAGCAAGAAGTGAAGTTTGGGGTCAAGGGACTCCTCACTCCTTGTGGGAAAGGGCAGTGGCAAGAGGGGCAGACTGGGAGGAGGAGACAGCCAAGGAGAAGGGTGGCCGACCGCTCGGGCCATTTTGGCAGATGTTGGGGACATTCCCACCAGCCATCTGAAGTGGAGGGGAAGGATGGGTGTGACTGCACACTCCCCAACCCTATGTATCTGGGTGACAGAGCAGTGGGTCCACTGTCATCCTATCTGACTCTGACGTGCTCACCCACCCCTCCCTTAGGCTTCCTGTGGACAAGCCCTTGATCGTTGGATGTCCTTCTTGTATGAAGATCCAGGGCAGTATTCCTGTTTTCTTCACGCGCTGCTCTAGCCCTGGCGGGGAGACATTCTTAGTGTCCCTCTCCATGGTCAGTGTCTCTTGGTTGGGCCCAGCGCGTCCGCAGTAAACAGAACGGGCTCTGGTCGCTGTCCGTGGTCCTGAAAACTCACCAGGGACATCTGCCTGGGACATCCAAGTAAGAGCTTCAGACCACACAGGCCTCAGAATGAGGTCCCAGGGGAATGCCCCCTCTTCCTCTGAGGATGAATATGGGAGAGGGTACCAGGGGCCAAGATTTCTGAGCTCTGGGAGTGAAGGAAGCATGAGGGGAGAATGGGCTGCAAGGGAAGAGCTCTTGGATTTTTCCAAGAGCTTAGACTGGGGAAAAGAGAGCTGCTCGGGAAGGGAAGAATGGTCTAGAAACGGACAAAAGAGGGAGCAGAAAAAGGTTCATCCTAGTTCGCCCACTCTGATTCAAGTCGGGGCGCTCTGAATGCCCCAATGTCTCCTCTCCCTAGGCTAGCTCCCACTCCTTTTTCCTCCCACCTCCACGGAGCTATTTTTAACAGAGAAGAACCAAAAATAGCCTGGCAGAAGCTGCAGGCCGTGGGAGAGGAGCTATTTATATCACCAGTGACAGTTCCAAAATAGCAAGCAGGAGAAGGGGGGCGGCTGGCACACTAGAGAGCTCCTGGCTGCTGCTAAAAATACTGGCAGTGTGAGTCATCCCGGCCTGGCTGAGTCACCCCACTCCTCCCCCCCACAGCCCAGCAGCAGCAGCAGCAGCAGCAGCAGCAGCAGCAGCAGAACAGGCTAAGCTTTGGAAGCCCGAGGTGGGGGTGGTGGCAGCCCATAGGCTTTAGGGAAGTGGGCAAGGGAGTGAGCTGAGAGAGGGGCTTGGGAGTGAGTATGTAGAAGCAATAGAGAGCGGGAGCACTCCAGCCAAACCCTCTGGGTGAGCCTGCAGCACTCCCAGCCATGCACTGCCACTTGGCTAATGCTCTGGCCATTAAAGGGAGGGAGAGTGTGCATGTGTGCGTGTGTGGCTGTCCATTTCACCGTGACTGCATTTGTATGTTTTTTGTCTGTCTGCACGTCTTTGTAGTGGTGTGTCTGTATCCCTATGTATTTATGCCTGTCTCTATTAAGAATGTCTAGGACTTCTTGTGTTGTATGTAAGTCTATGTTTGTGCCTGCCTGTATGTATTTTTATTATTTTGCAGCTTTCTGTGTGCCACCTTGTCCGTGTATGTGTGCTTGTGTCCACGTCTGAGTCTGCCCCGGGCCTTCCTCTCGCAGCATCCCATGCCGTAGGGATTTGCATGTGTCCCCAGCCTCAATGCACCTTCGGTCGCCGTCCTCTCTGATGTCACTGTTGGGCTCTTGCATCACCTGTCCTCTCTCCACCCAGCATCTTCTCTTCTTTCCAGCCCTTGGACCCCCACCATTTGTGAACTCCTCTCAGCTGCGTGCAATCTCTAGTAAAATGATGGAAGAAAGGAACCCCGTATGACCGCTTCCTTTTCCCTTGAATAGTCCCGAATCTTCCCTGGCCTGCAGGAGAAGTGGTTTTTCATCACTCCATATTTGGGGAGCTGAGGGAAGAGGATTTTCTTTAGTTCTAAAAAAATTTCCTGGTGTGGGCACAGGCATGTATGGCATATGCGTGCACACACACACACACACACACACAGCCAAGAGAGAGAATGGGAGAAAAAAAATATCAAGGTCCCTTCTTTACTGAGAGGAGCTCGCATCTGTTGCCATGGCAACCCACCCACTCCTTCCCCGAAAAATCACCAAGAAGAGGTGATGGCATTGAGGAGGGATTGGCTGATTTCTTTCTTTATTATTTTTTTTCCGAAAAAGGACTTTTTATAGCAAGAACAGGCCATGAGAACCCTTGCCCATATCTCCCCATAGCTTTATTGGGATATAGAGGGACATCACCCCTCAACACCTATCAGAAGAGGGGGTGTATCTTTTCCACAGATTTGGGGGACAGTGATCTCCTGGGAGAGAGCTGGAGGGTAGGTAGGGAGTCTGCTCCTGTAGAAAAAGCCCCGGTTAGAGCTGCTTTTCTGGAGACTTGGAGCAAGGATTTGGACAAAGGGCTGTTGAAGTGTATCCTGTCTTGGCCTGGACAGATATATGATATCTATCTATGAGAAGGAGAAAGAAGGAGGAAGGGAATCACACACACACACACACACACAGTGAGTGACTATCACATGAGTACACTGTCTGGATCTTCAGAGAACATGACAAGATACCAAACTCTTAGTGGTGGTCAGACAGTTGGACAAGATGACTCAAGAAAGACCCACTAACGCAGCTGGTGGTGCTGCGGTGACGAGGCCACAGGTGTGGCTGCTTGACTTGCAGCCCTGGGAACTGGGGCCCCGGGTGAAGAATTTGGGGAGCGTTGAAGCTTACCTTTCTTCACTCTAGTCCTATCCTGACTCTCAGAGGCCCCCTCTAAACCCTGGCCACCAGCCCCTGCAGCCACATGACTCTCTCCAACGAACCGTAGCCTGTTGCCGAAGGAGAGGATGGTGGGAAGGAAGGATTCCACGATTTCACCTGTGCTTGGCTGGCCGCAGAAATGGGGCTGCAGGCTCGACAGCCAGACCAAGAATCTGACTCTAGAGAGAAGCATCCCCCCTTCCAACGGGCTGCTGCTATCCTCAGCGGTCAACGGCATGGCCTGGGGAGGGGGTTAGCGCTGAAGTGATGGACAGAGGCATGAAAGGACTTCAGATTTACTCTGACCTGTTAGCCTATTTTCATGACAAACGTGACTCATATTATTATGCCTATTTGGTGAAACTGAGGCTCATAAACAGGAAACTACTGCCTTGTCAAGTGTGGCTCAGTGGTTGAACATCGTGCCAGGAACCAAGAGGTCACCGATTTGATTCCCGGTCAGGACACATGCTCAGCTTTCAGGCTTGATCTCCAGTGTGGAGTGTGCAGGAGGCAGCTGATCAATGATTCTCTCTCTTTATTGATGTTTCTATCTCTCTCTCCCTCTCCCTTCCTCTCTCTGAAGTTAATTAAATTAAAAAAAACATTAAAAAAAAAGAAACAGGCAATTATTTATTCAGTGTTACACAGCAAGTCATTGGTGATGCTGGCCTTAGGCCCCCAGCCCGACTCTTTTTTTTTCTTGCATTATGGGGTACAGTTGTGGTGTACACATGCTGGCCTGCATGCCAAATATGGCCCACTGAGTGGTTTTGTAAATAAAGTTTTATTGACACACAGCTGCAACCCTACCATCTATGGCTGTTCTCACTCCACAATGGCAGAGCTGAGCAGCTGAGACCCATATGCCCTGGAAAGCCTAAATTATTTACTAAAGGGCCCTTTACAGAAAAAGTCTTCCATCTTTTAGAGTCAAGAATGAGTTCTCTGCATGTCTCTACTTTTCTCCCCAGAAGCTCTCTGGGCCCCCAGGCATCCTAAGCTATCATTTAATCTCTTTAATCTTCCAGCGCCATGGAGCAATAGTGTCCTGCTCTCCAAAGAGTGGAGAGATCGGGGGCCCTGTGGAATGGGCTCCTCACTGGCTTCTAGCCTTTTGTAACTGCAGCCTCGCCATACGGAGTGATGCTCCACATCCTGTTTCCATGGCAACATAAGTTGGAGTTGGCAATGAAGAGCCAGGGTACTCCATTCCATCCCTATCCCAACCCCAGCCTCAGGACTGCATCTCAGGAAGTGTGTGTGTGTGTGTGTGTGTGTGTCCCATAGTTAGTGATAAAGGCCCTATCAGGGGGGGAAATGTCCCAGTGGGAGGAAAATGACAGCAGCGAGGGGCCTCAGGCCTCCGGGAGCCCCCAGTTTAACTCAGTGGGAGAATCTCTATGCACCTCAGAGAGGTATAGTAACTTGCCCAGGGTCACGTGGCTAGAATGAGAGGAATTAGAATTCAGGTTTCCTGGTATCTACTTCTATTTTTTACTAGATTGTTCTTTTGAATTCATGGGCGTAAAGGTTTTCTAACAGATTCCCGAGCATTTACACACACACACACACACACACACACACGGTTCAGAGCCTGGGGCTCAGCAGTTCATACTCTCAGAGAGCTGGTTGTGCAAAGGCTGTCTTGTCTTCATCTGCATCTTAGCAGCCGGTTTTCCTTTCTCCTCAGGCCCTTTCATTATGTTATCACTCCCCCAGTCCTACTTGCACAGAGAAGTCTTCAGAACATTTTATCTATTTATGGTTATGAAATCAACAAATCTCATGTGAAGAGGGTACACGTTGGCACCCACGTGTGAGGCCGTCAGAGCCGGTGGATGGGCTGAGCTGAGAAGGTGAGGGGCATGGAGCCGTGGAGGGGATGGGGGAGGGGGAGCAGACAAAGCTTTCCTGGGCGAGGACCTGAAGGCAGGGCTGAGAGACGAGGGCACAAGGAACGCCAGTCAACCAGCCATGTTCCCGGTGGGAGAGAAACAGCGACCAGCTGAGGACTCCGGAGGCAGAGCAGAGCCCAGCATCCTCAGCACCGAGGGAGAGACAGAGGGCAGGGCCCTGGCCGTGACCAGAGAGCGGGAGGGCGGGAGGAGGAGGCAGACCTTCTACCACCACCTCTTAGTCCCGCCCGGTGCTCCCACCACCGCGCTCCAGTTGGTGTGTTCCTACTCCCCTGCTTGTCCTCCATTTGTGTCTGGGGCTCCTCCTCAATGCCTGCCCCCCACGGTCCCTGGTGCTTCTAGTCCTGCATGGGGTCACACAGCACCATCGGGGGGTCCAGCCTCCCCCGGGCGCTCCTTCCGTGGGCGGCACCGGCTCACGCACGCTCAGCAAGTCCAGGCACGGACGCCAACACGCCCCTGCCAAGCTCAGCTGCCAGGAAGCTCTAAGAGGAGAGACCCCCGGCTGAAGGGAGAACTGCTGGGTCCCCCAGCACCAAGGAGTGGGCTGGAGGAGACAGGCAGAGCCGGAGGGAGGCCCTGTCTAGACGCTGGTGGATGGTGTCTGGGCAGGAGGATCAGGAGACGGGGATTCTGGTCCTCGCCCTGCCATCAGCCTCCTGGTGTGTGAGGCAAGTGCCTTCCCCTCTCTGGGCCTCAGTTTCCTTCTTTGCAAAAGGACAGTGGGCTGGACCACTCGGCCTGGAAGGCCCTCCCATCTGTGGCCGTCTGAGCGTCTCTGGGGCCCAGGTCCACCTGGCCAGGGCCTCTCGGCCTTTGGACCACGTTTCGGGGGGGGACGAGCCCGCGCACCCAGGGCGGGGTCTGCGGGGCCTGGCGTCTAGGCCCCAGGGGAGCAGGGCCGCGGGGCCCTCCCTGGGCAGAGGGCGGGAGAGCAGGTGTTGGCGCTGACCCTGTGGCTTTCCTTCTTCAAACCCAACCTCTCGGGGCTGTTCTCACCGGTCTGTGCGGTGCCCCAGGGACTCACCAGTGGAGAGAGGCGATGGGTTCTACGGGAGTGAAACAGGCCGTCCTCGGAGGCCTGCGCAGCTGCGGCTGAAGGAGCTCAGCCTGCGAATCGGCTTCAGTCTGGGGGGAGCAGCACGCAGCCCAGAAGCGCCGTCACAGACCGTCACCGAGACTCCGCAGCCGGGCAGGACACCCCACGTCCGAGAACCCCAGACTCGCAGTTGGAGCGGGGGCCCCGGGGGATCGTCCACGTGGAGTGACCGCCTCGCGCAGAGAATGGAGCGGCTCACGCCACACCGCCAACACTTCGGACGGTGGGCCCTGACCTGGACCCCGCCCGGCGGGGCCTCTGTGCACCCCCAAAGGCCGGCTCTGGGGTCCAGGTGAAGAGGAGGACCGGGTCCTGGTCTCAACAGTGCGCTGACCCCCCCCCCCCCCCCCGTGACCTTCGTA
Source organism: Pipistrellus kuhlii (assembly GCF_014108245.1). NCBI lineage: Eukaryota > Metazoa > Chordata > Mammalia > Chiroptera > Vespertilionidae > Pipistrellus > Pipistrellus kuhlii. Next base: position 699,912 of record NW_023425558.1, on the reverse strand, counting down.
AACAACATCTCTTGCAAGGCTGCCTCAGTTTCCTCTTCTGCACACGGAAGCCCTGGGGAAAAGCCAGTCCAGGCTCAGGGCTCACTGCTCCGGAGCGCGCGTCTCTCTCCTGAGCCAGACTTGGTCCCCGGAGCTGGGCTGGATCCGATCCGCCTCCGGTCCCAGCCCTGGCCCCGAGGAAGGGCCAGAGGTTCTGAGCCCACGCAGCCCCTGGGCCTGGTCCCGCAGGTCACAGCCGTCCTCCAGAGCCGGCCAGCGCCCTGCGGGGCGGCAGGGAGAGCTCGGGCAGGATCGGGTCCGGCAGGGAGAGCTCGGGCAGGATCGGGTCCGGCAGGGAGAGCTCGGGCAGGATCGGGGCGGCAGGGGCGTCCGGAGGGTCGAGGCCGCATGGCCCTGGGAGCCCTGCCAGAGCCGCAGGCCGCACCTCCATCCAGAGGCCGCTGGCGCCGTCAGCAGCCTGGAACAGGGCTGGCCAGGAAAGTTCCAGAGCCGGTGGGCTGCAGGACGCCTCTGACGGCAGCGGATGCTCACAGCGGCCGCCTGGCTGGTAGGCCACAGAGTCCGTGGTGGCCCAGCAGCTCCTCCCGGCCGGGGTGGCCCCGAGAGCCCCTGGGGCCGGACCCTGCTGGGGCCGGAGCAGCAGCTGGGGCGGCGGGCAGGGAGCCTCCCGCGTGCAGGGCAGGTCGGGCTGGCGCCCGGCATTCTGTGCGGCTGTTTTTAACGTCAGGAGCGGGAGAGGGACCTCCGTCCAGGGGGTCAGTCCCTGGGCTCCGGCCCGTACTCTCCGGGGCCTGGTGAAGCGGCCGCGTTCCTCTGGGCCTCAGTTTCCCTTTCCGTGGAGTGAGAGGGCCGGGGACCTGCTGAGGGCCTTTCAGCTGAGCCCTCCCCGCCCTCAGGCTGAGCCCAGGGAGGAAGGGGAGGCAGGAGGCTGGCGGGGCGGGTCTCCGAGGCCACGGCGGCCTCGCGGGCAGGGGGTCCTCACCCCGCCGCCCTGCGGCCTGGGCCAGAGAGGATCCCGGAGGCCTAGGCCCGGCCCGTCTCTCCTCCCAGGACCCCCTGGACCAGGCCTTTCCCGCGGAGAGGTGGGGTGCGGGGGGCGAGGGGCAGGGCGGGAGCCTTTCTGCACGGCTGCCTCCCTGAGTGAGTGGGGGGCTGGGGGTGCAGCGGGGCCGGTGCAGGGGCTGCCCCGCCGGGCTCTCCGCTGGGGCGGGAGGGGCCGCCGGGCTCCGGAGCCGCCGCCGCGGCCTTTAAAGGCGCCAGCCCGGCGCGGAGCCGGCTCCTTCCAAAATAGGCAAAACCGGCCGCGGGGCGCCGACGTCACCGGGGCTCCCTCCCGCCGCCGCATCGGGTCTCCATGGCGACGGCGCCGGCGGCGAAGGAGCGGCGCGGGGCCAGCTGCGCGGGGCAGGGGCCCGGCCCGGCGCCGGGAGGGGCGCCCTCCTGTTAGGAAAGAGCCCGGTTCCTGTATCCCGGGACCCGGAGCTGCTCGGCCGGGGCCCGAGCCGCTGCTGCAGGCGCCGGGCTCCGGGTCCCTTTCCCCATCTCCCTGCCACCCCGTTAGCCCCCGGGCCCCCGGCTCCGGAGAAGCGGCCAGCGCGGGCTCAGGGCGCCACCGCGTGGCCGCTGCTGGCGCCGCGTCAGGGACGCCTGAGGCCGGGTCCCTTCGTCTGTGTCGCCCTCTGGTGTTTGCGAGAGGGAAGAGCACACACTGTCTCCGTCTTCGCGTTAGGACCCTGATTAACAGACATCTTCGGCTTCCTTAACGGGTAGTGAGTGCTCCGGAGGTGCCGGGCACTGCTGAGGGCTTTCTGGTGTCACTTCTTTCCGTTCAACCCTGCAATGGAGATGATGATGATGAGGAGGAGGAGGAGGAGGAGGAAGAGGAAGAGGAGGAGGAGGAAAAGGAGGAGGAGGAGGAGGAAAAGGAGGAGGAAGAGGAGGAGGAGGAGGAGGAGGAGGAAAAGGAGGAGCAGGAGGAGAAAAAGGAGGAGCAGGAGGAAGTAGAGGAGGAGGGAGAGGAGGAGGAAAAGGAGGAGGAAGAGGAAAAGGAGGAGGAGGAAAAGGAGGAGGAGGAGGAGGAAAAGGAGGAGGAAGAGGAGGAGGAAGGAGGAAGAGAGGAGGAGGAGGAAAAGGAGGAGGAAGAGGAGGAGGAGGAAAAGGAGGAGGAAGAGGAGGAGGAGGAAAAGAAGGAGGAAGAGGAGGAGCAGGAGGAAGTAGAGGAGGAGGGGGAGGAGGAGGGGGAGGAGGGGGGGGAGGAGGAGGAGGAGGAGGAGGAGGAGGAGGAGGAGGAGGAGGGAGAGGAGGAGGAGGAGGAGAAAGGATTAGGAGGAGGAGGAGATGGAGGAAGAGGAGGAGGAGGAGGGAGAGGAGGAGGGAGAGGAGGAGGAAGAGGAGGAGGAGGAAAAGGAGGAGGAAGAGGAGGAGGAGGAGGAGGAGGAGGAGGAGGAGGAGGGAGAGGAGGAGGAGAAAGGATTAGGAGGAGGAGGAGAAGGAGGAAGAGGAGGAGGAAGAGGAGAAAGAGGAGGAGGGGAGGAGGATTACTACTATGATGGCTGCCATTTTACAGATGAGAAAAGCGAGCTGAGAGAAGCTGTGGCTGCCTACGATCCCACAACCGTAAGGGGCAGAATTGCCACCTGAACTCACGATTGTGTGCGCAATGCTTGACCCCTCCCTCCCAAACCTCTGGTCTCCTTGGATTCTCTTCAGAGTCTCTCGAGATAAGCAGGACAGCACGTATTAAACTTATCCCCACTTTACAGATAAGGAGGTGAAATGTTTAGCTGGAAGTTTCCGCAGCCACGGGTGGAGTGCAGGTGTCTAGGGGGCCTGGGGATTCTAAGATGAGGTGGCAGATACCGGGGCGCACAGCACCCCCTGAGGGACCTTCCTCCTCGCAGGACAGATGGAGGAGCCAGCTCACCCAGAGGCCCTCCTCCATTCCCAAGGCCAGTGCGGGCAGGGAGCCTCCCGCCCCCCGGGCTCTGAGCGTCCCTGCAGCTGCAGGCCCCGTTTCCTCCCGCATTCGGGGCCATGACTACATGCTGTGCACCCCGTTCGGTGCTGTTTTCTAATGTCGCCTTCCTGCTTATGCTGGACCCTCGCGTGTACCGACCGCTGGGGTGAGAAAAACAGTCCCTGGTCTCAGCTTGCTGCCTGCTTTGCAGTGGATAACTGTCCTCAGGCCCATCGCCTCCCTGTATTCCTGCAAAGGTGCTGCCTTTGATTCATCTTAGAGCACATGTGTCAAACACAAGGCCCGCGGGCCAAATCCGTCCCGCCAGGCCTTGCAATGTGGCCCGCACCGCGCTGTCATCACTGCACTCCGCTGCGTTTCCATCACAATGACAGTTTATGACTGTTCAGTAAACCATTCGGCCCGCGATTTAGGCTGGATTTTAGAGTTTGGCCCCTTCTCTGAGTGAGTTCGACACCCCTACCGTAAAGGGAATGCAAGGAACCAGTGTCTGCAATGTCGAAAGCTGCCAGTGTGACTTAGATTTATCGGGAATTTATTGCAACCCGTCAGCTACAGGCATTTGTCCCCATGAGGGTGGCAGTAACTCCACTTGATGACCTGCAATGGCCATTTTGTCCCATTTGAGGCGCACCCGGTCAATCCACATCTCTCCTTCCGGGACGGCTCTGCTGCTTCCCCACGGGCTCGTTCACAGGATCTGCTGCCGGCCCAGCGGCCCTAGAGGGCTGCAGAGACCCATCCAGGGTCACCTTTATCCAGATTTCCCCAGATGTGTCCCCACGCCGCTTCTCCTCCCTGCATTCCTGCTGCTTCCTCCGGCTGCTGCCTGGGTGGGGTGCCCCCTCCTTCTGACCCGAGGTCCCTCTCACAGGGTTGAGCTCACCGTCAGTCCTCCGCACGGACTCGCCCGTCTCCCGACAAACGTCCTGCGGACCAGCCAGTGGCTCCCCGTGCAGCTGTGGGATCTGTGGTTAATTCCCGCCCCAGCACCACCGCGCCGCTGGGTGCTGATCGCCAAGTGCAGCACCACGGCCCCAGGGCTGGCGCCACCCCTCGGAGTCAGCGCCTGGCAGTGGGAGGGGAGATGGCAGTGGTTCCCATGGCTATTCAGCTCTGATGTCCTCCAGGCGGGGCCAAGAACTGTCTTTTCTTCTTCTTTTAAAAATGATATATTTTGTTGATTTTTTTTACAGAGAGGAAGGGAGAGGGATAGAGAGTTAGAAGCGTCGATGAGAGAGAAACATCAACCAGCTGCCTCTTGCACACCCCCTACTGGGGATATGCCCGCAACCAAGGCACATGCTCTCAACCGGAATCGAACCCGGGACCCTTCAGTCCCCAGACCGACGCTCCACCACTGAGCCGCACCAGCTAGGCCTGGGAATCCTATTTTAGTGATAACTCCCACGTGCTCCCTACGTGGCTGAGTTCACGTTCCTCCCAGCGCGCGGGCAGCTGCTCTGGGACCCGCCAGTTGTGGTCGAGACTGCGGGTCCGGTGGGTGAGGGAGGGCATCTCTCCTGGGTACCCAGCTGCTTCCCTGAGTGCTCACGAGGTCGAACAACTTCTCATGTTTCTAGACCACATTTTTTTGTTTTGTTTAAAGTATTACATATAGCCGAGACTGGTTTGGCTCAGTGGATAGAGCGTCGGCTTGGGGACTGAAGGATCCCGGGTTCGATTCCGGTCAGGGGCATGTACCTGGGTTGCGGGCACATCCCCAGTAGGGGGTGTGCAAGAGGCAGCTGATCGATGACTCTCTCTCATCGATGTCTCTAACTCTCTCTCTCCCTTCCTCTCTGTACAAAATCAATAAAATATATTAAAAAAATTAAAATAAAAAATAAAGTATTACATAATCTCCTTTATAGACCACATCTCCTCCTCCTCCTCAGGCACCCCAGAAACATATCCCCCTCCCCCATATGTAACTTACTCTCCTGAACACGACTGCGAAGCACACACTCCCCTCTTTATTTTATTTATTTTTTTATATATTTTATTGATTTTGTACAGAGAGGAAGGGAGAGAGATAGAGTTAGAAACATCGATGAGAGAGAGTCATCGATCAGCTGCCTCTTGCACACCCCCTACTGGGGATGTGCCCGCAACCAAGGTACATGCCCTTGAACGGAATTGAACCCAGGATCCTTCAGTCCCCAAGCCGATGCTCTATCCATTGAGCCACACCGGTTTCGGCCACACTCCCTTCTTAAAAGGGCACAGTGATACCTCAGTGTTCATTCTGAATTCGCACCCATTTCTGGGTGTGTTTTTAATATAGTTTATTGATATATATATATATATATATATATATATATATATATATATATATATTTTTTTTTTTTTTTTTTTTTTTTTTTGAGAGGAAGGGAGAGAGAAAGAGTTAGAAACATCCATTAGCTGCCTCCTGCACACCTCCTACCAGGGATGTGCCCACAACCAAGGTACATGGCCTTGACCGGAATCGAACCTGGGACCCTTCAGTCCGCAGGCCGACGCTCTATCCACTGAGCCACACCGGTCAGGGCTCTGGCTGTTGTTCATCTTCCTCTGGTTGGTCCCAAGGCCACCTTGACATCCTGTAACGTATGGACTGAAGGATGAGCCACCACCAAGACACCCTGAGGAGCTCTCAGCCTTGGCACTTTGACATTTGGGGCCAGACGGTTCTCTGCTGGGACTTTTCCAGTCTCGCCCTGAAGAGCCCAGCTTGGTCCCTAAGGCCCAGTCCAGGCCTAGGAGCCGAGCCTTCCTCTCTGAAATCAATAAAAATGTGAATATTAAGAGCAAAACAAAGCATGCTGGCCTCAAGAATACAGAAAGCTTGGCGTGTCCTGGGAAGGGCCCGGTGAGCTGAGGCAGTGTTGTGGGCGAGCCGCGAATGACGACCAGTCAGCCACGTTGGAATGTAGGAAGCCTTTATTACGAACTCGAGTCCAGGCTCCCGTCTCAACTGACACAGCAGCGAGCAACGAGAGCCCCAACCCACTCTAAGCCCGCTCCTTTTACCCCGTCTCAGGGACGCCTGGCAGATCACGATTGGCTAAAGTTTCAACAAAGAAACGTCAGTTATAAGTTATAGAAAAACTCCACTAGTTCAGTAACATTTAAAGTTTATACAACGCCTGGGGTGGGGGTTATTTTCAGGTAAGCAGTCTCTGTGTGACCTGGTTTGGTCTGTTTGTCCTGCCTGCGGCGACTGGAAACAGGACGTGCAGAACTGTCTTACGACCAACAGTCACGCTACATTCTTTGTTGTGGGTCTGGATGCTCGTCCCTTCCCTGGCCTGGAGTCCTGCCTCGACAGGGTGCTGCTGGCCATCTGGAGCCCTGCCTCCAGCACAGGAGGAGCCGTCCGAGCCCGCGGAAACCACTCAGACACACGAGCAGCAGGCTGAGTTCACCTGGTTTCCATTCTGAAAGGCCCCGTGGCTCCCAGGCCCCGTCCTGGGTGGTAACCACCGTCCTCCCGTGGAAGCCACGCGCTCCTGGGGCGGCTGCCGGGGAAACACCGCGGAGCCCCGGCCGCTGACTTCATTGCTGGCCGGCAATTACCTTCATTGCAGGGCAGCAATGAAACGTTTGCTGTCAGAAGGGGGACTGCTTCTGCCTGAGCTGGACTGAGGGCCTCTCTCTCTGAGCGCGAGGCAGCGCTCAGCACGGACGGAGGGGGACTGGCCACTTGGCAGAACTCCAGGGGCCGCCGCTGGAGCCATCTGAGCAGCAGGGCAAACAGCTCGGTGCTGGATCAGGACTCCAAATCCATACATACACTGCGGCCGTGCTGATGAGATAAACGAGGGAGAAGGGACAAACTGCGTCACAAAAGAAATCCAAATATCTGTGTACCCCCCCCCCCCCAGTGCTTAGCCACACCCCTTTGACTGGGGACTGGACTGGGCGGCTGACTTCCAGAGAACGGAGCATGAAAGGGGGAATGGGAGCTTTACAGCGGATAAACCTGCAACAAGACCTTAACCACGACGTTAACCTTGCCCACGGGGTCAATGTCGGTTCTCTCGGACCCGTGATCAGAAGGGCACTTCTGTGGTATTTCCCCCCCTAAGACCAGGCCAGTCACAGTCAAAACACAAAGCCACAAAATTCCTGACCAAGGCTGTTTAAAAGTACCCGTCTTTAAAAAACAAACAAACAAAAAAAAAAAACCTCATCCTTAGAAGTAAAATGGCTCTGCAAAGAAATTCTTTTAAAAATATTTTCTTAACTATCTGGTATTATTGGGGAATTATTCAACTGAACCAAGGAAATGATTCCACATCATAGTTGAGGTATTGCAAAAATGATGCCATAGAGCTTTAGATCCATTTGAAAAGTCGATCTGCTGGAAAAGGAGGGGAAAAACCCCCACTAAAATGAAGGGAATTAGCATGACATTTAAAAGCGATGCTTCTTGGATTAAGAAATACAAACTGGTAATCACAGCATAGTCCCGGGATTAGAGCGCAGCTCAGTAACACTAATCACTGGGTGTGGTGCCAGGCGGGTGCCAGACTTACCCCGGAGGACAGGGGCCGCTTTGTAAATTATGTAATGGCTTAGCCAGCATGCTGTACACACAGAACTAATACAAGATAATATTGAATGCCAACTGTAATTGAAAAATAAAATTTAAAAAATTTTTAATTCACATTTTCTTTAAAAATATATATTTTCTTTTTTTTAAATATATTTTATTGATTTTTTACAGAGAGGAAGGGAGAGAGATAGAGAGCTAGAAACGTCGACGAGAGAGAAACATCGACCAGCTGCCTCTTGCACACCCCCCACCGGGGATGTGCCCGCAACCAATGTACATGCCCTTGACTGGAATCGAACCCGGGACCCTTCAGTCCGCAGACTGACGCTCTACCACTGAGCTAAACCGGCTTCGGCTAAAAATATATATTTTCATTGATTTTTTACAGAGAGGAAGGGAGAGGGATAGAGAGTTAGAAACATCGATGAGATAGAATCATCAATCAGCTGCCTCCTGCACACCCCCTACCGGGGATGTGCCTGCAACCAAGGTACATGCCCGGAATCGAACCCGGGACCCTTCAGTCCACAGGCCGACACTCTATCCACTGAGCCAAACTGGTTTCGGCAAAATAAAAGTAAGTTAAAAATAAAAATAGCTGAAACCGGTTTGGCTCAATGGATAGAGCATCAGCCTGCGGACTAAAAGGTCCCGGGTTCGATTCTGGTCAAGGGCATGTACCTGGGTTGTGGGCACATCCCCAGTGGGAGGTGTGCAGGAGGCGGCTGATCGATGACTCTCTCATCAGTGTTTCTAACTCTCTATCTCTCTCCCTTCCTCTCTGTAAAAAATCAATAAAATATATTTTTAAAAATATATAATAATAAATAAATAAATAAATAAATAAAAATAACCCTTCTTATAGGAACTTCCCAGCTCCCATTTTTGTAGCAATTTGATATGACCAGGCCTTAAGAGTCTCTCTTTGGGTACCATTTTAAGTGACAAAGACACAACGGCCAGATTTAAGGATACAATATATTTGCTCTGACAGTTTAGGGTGGGTATTAAATCCACCTGAAGCTGATGAAGAGTGCTCGCCAACACTGACAGGGAGAGTTGTTTGGATTTAAAACTCTGTCTGAGCCTCAGACATGATTTAGCCAATCTACTTATGAACAGTTTTGGATCCAATTATGACTCTCACCTCCACTTCTTTGGAAAGAACTAAATAGCATATGGTAGCATTTCCAACAATGTATTTATTCCAAAGACCCTCACTGCACCAGCAAGGATACTGCAGAAACAACAAAACCAGTTGTAAATATGTATTAAGAACTCCAAGGAGGACTCCTTTGAACAGACTTAGGACAAAATATTATTAATTCGTGGGAATAAGTGAAATGCAGGATCTCAGTGCATTTAATTAATAAAGGTTGTTTTAAAACAACTTTGTATAATAAAGCCACATTTACATTTCATAAGAAAAAATTCATACTTCGAATTCCATAAGAAATCTACAATATGAAAACTGCATATTGTAATTATTGACTTATTTTGCATTACCTAGATTTAAAAAAAAAAATCTTACTCATATACTTTTCGAGAAACATACCCAACCAACCACAATCTCATATTACTGCTTATTCTTTGTAATCCACTCTATATGCTATTATTCTACCAAAAGATATTAATATCCCATAAGAATATGGGGGCCACATTAGTATGGACTCTCTCTACGCCTTCACAGGAAGTGAGATTTCAAAACAGTGGCACAATCCCACGTCATTGCATCAGGAATGACTGTGACAGAAGACATAAATAAAGCTCAGGTCATTTACAAAAATATCGTAACTTCTTTTCTCTAATTCCGCAGGAATGGATTTGGGCATGACATACAGATTTCAGTGAAGGGTAGGTAACCCTTTCTCTTTCACACAAAGAAGACTGGTCTATGGGTATTACCCCTCCTGTGCTTATTCTGGTGGTCACCTGTGTCATTGTGCTTCCATTTTCCTGTTATTTATATATGTTCATTATTATTATTGTTATTATTATTATTTTTAACAGAGAGAAACATTAACGAGAGAAA